>NC_134456.1:59263028-59569028 GCF_047948215.1 Lycorma delicatula
TAAATTAAACTATTTATTCCTAATATTTTGTTCAAGATGTATACGAGGTATATGTTGTTTTTTTGCAAGAATGTTAAACTAAGGTTTTATTATAAATAAACAGAAACAATGATGTAATACAAAAGTGTATGACATGAGTTGTTTATTTATAGGCTATAATGTTATGATTTTCTTTGATGTGGCGTAGTTATTTACGAAAATTATTTCTAAATAGCACGTACCCACCAATAATCAATATTCTTTTGAGCTTTGTATGACGACATAACAGCAAAATAAAAATATTAAATTGTATAAAAAAATACATAAATAAATTGTTAAAGAAACGTGAATAAAGGTAATATAATTATAATCATTATTAAATTTATTATTAAAAAAAAGTGTGAATATTACAGAGATAAGTTCGTACTGTAATAAATATTAAATTAATTTAATTAACTGAAACGTTAATTCGTACTATATTTTATAAACGTAAAACATAAAATTACAAAATAATTTGTTATAGTAGCGCAAATAAATACAGTACAATAAATAAATAGATGAAATAAATAATTAATAATTAAACGAAAATCTAAATAAATAATAGCAAAAATAAATGAATATGGTAGAATAAACAATAATAAAAATATGAAAATAATAATAAATACAAGTCTGAATCATTTGGAGATCTTATTTTTGTAGCAATCAGTAACACATGTTCCGCATGCCGGGTTAGAGGAGTGGTGTTGATGAGGCAAGTAGAGGCAATTTGTAGGGAGGACCCGCCTTCAGATTTTACATACACTACAGCGTACAGAGTACAGAATATTGAGATATGATATATCTATCATACCTTAATTTTTCATGAAAGCACTTTCGCGGGATCCCACATCCTCAGTCATGATTGACATAATTCCGTTATTACATAATAAAAATAGAAATACTAAAATAATGATAATTGCATATCAATTTAAGAGTGCTGCTATCAGTTGCAGTTTTTATATGAAATTCTTCCTCAAACTATGTGATAGTTTATCAAATTCAAATTTTTGTACATAATTGTGTGTAATTTTGTATGTTGTTACATATGTAATATTTTCTAATATATTTTAATTTTATGTCATTTTTATTAATTTTTAACATCAGAAATGTTAATCTAAATCTAGATATGTTAATGAAGTGTTAATATCAGAAATAGAATATTTACCGTTTATTAAATGGTGAATTTTCATATTAGAAAAACCTAATTTATTATTTTTATAATTTCAATAATGTTCAAGAAATATGGTTTTAAAGGATCTACTTGTTTTTCCTTTATAAATAACAACACAATCATCACATTTAATTTTATAAATTCCATACAGATTATTTTCTTAATTTTATTTTTTAAATATTTTATTATGTGGTTATTTTCTCAATATTCTGTACTAGGTGGTTTATTTTATAGAATTTAAATATACTTTAACAGTACAGAGGAGTAATATGAGTCTTAAAAAGATTAATTAGAGTAAAGTAATATATATATACAAGGAAACTGAATGGTATTTTCATATTCCTCATACCTGAAAACAAAAAAAAAATTTTTAATTTCACCACCTAATCCCACAGTGCGACCGAAAGTAATAATGTAGTTTTCTTCAAAAAGTCTGTAAAAAAAAATAATAATTCCGATATATTAAACTTACCATTTATTTAAAATACATTTTCTATTTTCTTAATTTTTCTTTTACATCTGACTAATCATCCAATATCCATTAACTGCGTAATTTTCATTTTTCTAGGACTATACCACTCTAATTTATTTTATGAAAAGAAACTCACCTTATCCAGCTGCAGAAAACTTTTCCTTATATCTTTTGAAAGTGCTTTTTTAGTGCATGCCCCAGAACTACAAATTCAGTGGATACAAGGCAAGATTACCTAAAATACATGGCAATATTAAAACTTGGAGAGACTTCCCCTGCATTAAACATTTAAAGGCAGCAAACCACCAGAAAGTCCACGGCACAACGTACAAGTTTTATTTTTCTTCCTGTATTATACCAAATTAAATACATTATCCTGTTGTAAACTACTTATCTTGTCATTTCAACTATTTTGACAACATATCAGTACAATAATATTTTCAAACTATTCTAATCTAATATTAATTTTGTTATCTTTATTACTAATAATCTCACAGGTTCTTTAACAAGTTTAAATTACATTTATTACTTACTTTTCAAAGAAAAGTACTTTTGGTTGCACTATGGGATTGGGGGTGAAATTGAATTTTCTTTACGTTTTGAGGTATGAGGAGTAATATTATATATAATATTAAATAATATTCACTTAAAATGTAATTTCCTTTTATATATATGTATATTTCCTTTTATATGTATTCCTTTTATATATTTAGGACTATGTATAAAATTTTTTGCTTGAAAATTTCCAAAACTACTATGTTAATTTCATT
This sequence comes from Lycorma delicatula, assembly GCF_047948215.1. NCBI lineage: Eukaryota > Metazoa > Arthropoda > Insecta > Hemiptera > Fulgoridae > Lycorma > Lycorma delicatula. The sequence goes on from NC_134456.1 coordinate 59,265,460, forward strand.
GAAATTTAGAAGGTTGGTTGATTCATTCTTCAGTTATGCTCAATTTAAGGTCAATAATAGACAACATAAATTGAGGTTGTATTAGTGTATTTTTCACACACGCTTGTGCAGTGAGTCACACCAGTGAGTGAGTTTAAACTTGATGCTTGTGTATAGGGTCTACTCATTAAAATATACTTTAATATTAAAAAAAAAATTATACCTCTTTTAGTTTTCTCATTTACTGTATGTTTTGTATAATTCTTGCATAAAAAATTATATAAAAATTATATACATTTGTCATCAAATGTATATAGTTCTTTATACTCTGAAGATCAGTGTACTTCTGACAGCAAAGTAATGAATGACAGCATCGGAAACAAAAAGTCAGTCGTCTTTTTAAATTTGTACTTGTGTACAGTATTCTAGCTTATTGAATTTGTTTATAAATTTATTTACATCATCAATTACTTAAAATCACAACTTTCTGAATGAAAAACAGAAACATTGGTACTGTCACCAACACCAGCAAAGCTTTTTACTTTTATATTTCTTATTATAATTTTGAATTAAATTTGTTACAATTCTGCTGTTTTTGTTTATGCATATATCTTTTTGTATATTATTTATAAAGTCATCATGACCATTCGGATTTGGAATTAATTTAATTAGTTTTAATATAATTGTTTAATCTTTATTGTTTCCTATTTCTGATGTATATATATATGTATACCTCATAAAGTATGTATGTCTTATTTAACCGTGAAAGATTTGAGTTTTTTAACTGGTTACATTATTATTTGCAACATACATGATCATTGATAATAAAAAAAATTGCATTGAGTTGATATATATAACTTATTCGCCAAATTAATAAATTAGTATACAGATTAATTTATTATAAAACAAATTAATCTGATTAACAACTTCTAATCAAAAAATGGATGATTAAATGGATTAAATGAATAAATTTAAGTAATCAGTACTGAACAATTAAGAAAACTAAAAAAGCAAAGAAAACAATAGATGCAATTATTTTAAAGCAGATTTTCATTTGTCTCATGTTATTTAATGTACTCTACTTTGCCTGGATGATGACAGCATATCAGGTAACCTTTGGCTAGTTGTTGACCTGCTACTCATGGATGATTTTGGCCTAATAGAGCATGTAGAAGAAGTTGAAGTTGATGCTTCTGAAACATAAATACACCAGGAATTAAGCTGATTGTGTTAAAATTACTAACACAATTTAAGACATCAACCACATTATTTAATACCAAAAAAAAGGCTATTTAAAAAAATCAAAAATGTCTCATACTCTCATAACAGAGACAACAAATAGTTTTTGTTGTAAGGAACAGTAACTAATTATTTAATTCTGAATAACTGTGTTTTTTTTTTTTAATCTGAGAAATGTTTTTGTCAGTTAAAATGGTAGAAGTAGTTTGTAAGGTATAAATATATTTTTCTATTTTTTTTTTGGAAATACAATCTTTTTTTTAAGGTTTTGTTCTTAGGATCTTCATTATTGCCAACAATTTCCTTATATCCAAGTTTTCACATAGCACAACTTCACACTCCAGCCTTTCACTGTATGAAGAATATCCCTTCCAGTTTGTTATTGTATTGAAAATGTATCCAGATTTAAATAGAGGAAGTAAAGACCTACATATTTAATATGAACTTTGTGATGCAACTCTGATCAAGGGTTTACCATGGATTTCCTTGAACCACTCAGGCAAATTCTGGTGGTTTTTTTTTATTCATAGAATAACATATTACAATCCCTGACATGAATATTATAATGCATTATTATATATTATCAGAATAAAAGGTTTGTAAACTATTATGTATGGAGATATAGCACAACAATAATTCAGTAGCAATGAGGCAGTTTTAAAATAAGTGACTTCATTAGAAACATCTGTATTTTGTAACATGGAATGTCCTATCATAAACTGTAATTTATCAGTAACTATTGGCTCAGATATGCTATATACCTCATTAACATAGAGCTTGCTGCAAACCAGAATAAATTTGAAGGGGAAGTGATTGAGGAAAGAGAAGGAAGAAAGAACAAAGGAGAAGTAGCATAGGACGTATTACACTATGTACAGGTAGCACAACCAATCTTGATGCTTGGCGCCATGATAAAAACAACTGCACTTCAAATCATTCTACTATCCTTTTAGCATAACATTTGATTCATTATCTAACAGCGAATGGGTCTTCATAAGATGTATTGTAGTGTTAATATTGGACTGCAGAACAGAATTTTTTTTAATTTTGATCACCTCAATGTATAGCTATTATTTTGAACATTATTAAATTTTTAAATTTAATTTGATTTTATTATGTATATAAAAGATATGTTAAATTTAATTGGTTTATGAAAAAATGTTTAATTAATATCAGACCATTTTCTGCGAAAAAATATGTTCTTTTTCAAAATGATAAATGTAAGAAGAATTACAGAAGCATTTATGTGAAGCTGGAAATTGTACAAAAGAATGCCTACACATAAATTGGTATAACACACAAATCAAAATGTATTACCTTCATTGAGTGTTGGTGTTCCATTTTATTTTCAAACAGATATTCAAAAATTAAGGTAAGGTAATGATTAAATACATTAAATAATGAAATCAGAAATTACAGCAGACACTAATTGTTTTTAAATGTTAGAACAAAAAAAAACAATTTTAATCAAAGACCATGAATGCCATCCACTTTGCAAGAAATATTAGAATTTCTGAGGTTATTGTCATAAGAATCATCTTCGTAATCATTACTGCCACTTTATCCATCTTGTAAAAAAATAATAAATGATTCCATAACATTGTCAATAATGTGTTTTTGTTGCATATATTCAGCTTCTGTTTCCATAACTTTATCACAATACAACTTACAATTTTTTTCATTCATGTCAGTCACTTTATTTTCACATAGCTTTCGAACATCTTTGATATCAAAAGTTATGTTATGACTTGCTTCCTGTAACTTTTCACTAAACCATTTTGATAGGATTTAAATCCGAGTGGTATGGAGATAGTCAGAGAACCTCATGCTGTTTTTTTTTTAAAAGTTCATCAAACTCATAGACAGTAAACTTTTTTCTGTTTGTTTTTACCAATTCGTATGTGTGGTATCAAGATCGAGGAAAAATGAGGAACACAATAATTCTGCAGCTATTTTATCATATCTTCTTTTCTAGAAAGGGATAGGGTGAGTTTTCAGAAACTACCACATAATTATCGAGACACTTTGGAATTAATATCTCTTCTGTCCATTTTAACTAATCTTCTACTTTCATATACTTCTGTAATCGCCACTTTTTAAACTTTCTTGCCAAATTAGTAAGGCAATTGGTGTAAAACACATTTCTCCTCTGGCATGCATTATAATAAGATTATAATAAGTCTGTTGCCTTTTGAAAGAAAAAACCTTCAGCCCGTCACCTGAATCACTGCATTACAATTTATTTGCGGTATGAGAAGATAATATATATGACTCGTCGAAGTACACTATCGACCTATTTTTGGTTGTAAACTTTTTTATGGCAGTTAGATCTGTTACCTAATATCATGTCACTCAGTGAGTACCATCCTGTTATTTTCAGTTTTTCTTCACCTAAAACCTATTTCTTTTTTATTCTTCTCAAACTCGTCTCTTTTCCTGAGCCAGTAGAATCGTTAACCACTAATATTATCTTTTTCATCATCGGAGTTCTTTATAAATTTTATGAAATTCGTTAATAGTCTATCTCACCACAAACTTATCAAAGTCATCTAGCCCCGTTGCAGGCTTTTCAACCTAACATTACAATAAATAAAAATTAATTAAAAATAAAAAATATAATAAAGCCTGTAGATTAATATAACAATGTAAAGGAAGATCTCTAACAATTGAAAATAAATATCAAAATAATAACAGAATAAAATTAATAATAGGCATAAAATAAATGTCTCACTTGACTAGCATTTCATAATCATATAATTAATTTATAAAATTTGAAAATAATAAAAATTTAACTAAATAACAATGTGAACAAGTGTAAAACAGCCCTCAGTAAAATTTAAGAATCAAGTTAAATATAAAATAAAATAAGTACCTCTCAACAATTACCATCTTAAAAGATATACAATATGGAGAAATTTAAAACAATAAAAACTTGTTAATGAAAAAATTAGAATGTTAAAGGCTTACAAAACAATAAATAAAATTTTAACATGGAATTGCATGATATGTAAACTAAAATATTTTATTGTTATTCAAAGTACATTAAAAGGTTCTTGCCATCTCAAATTTTTGACAGTGCCTCAAAATATTTGCACTCACAAATAATTTTAACAGGCTGGCACAAGACAATCAATTGTATCCAGCACAAATAGGGAGCATCAACAGAAGACATAAAAACAGAAAAAGGCTGTAAGATAATCTAGCTTGTCCCAAATGTAAATGGGACATGACAGTTTAAGTATTCTTAAATCTTCCATGGCAATATTTTGTTTTTAACCTGATAGATTTTTCTGCACAATTTCCTGACAGTAATTCGTTCTCATGCAAAATTTCACAGAAGATATAAAATTAGAAGCAAAAATGGAGTCTGTGGAAACCTGCTGAATGTAAGTTTCTTTAGCCCTTCAATGGCTCATTCATTAATGAAATTCCTTAATATTAAGAACCCAGTATAAGCTAAGATCAATTATTGACAAAGAGAGTGTGATAGCAGATTACAAATATATAAAAGATTGCATAGCGTGCTCTGTACTCCTGACAGAATGATTGTAACACACTGAGTAATAGAATGTATCCATAGTAACAATTTTCACTGTCTTCAAATAGCCTAACGTAGCCTCAACTTATGGTAACTTAGATACACCAAAGATAAACATTTTATTCCAGATTATAAACATTCTTCCTACAAGACTACCTTACCATCTAATTTACATTCTAAATTTACAAAATTATCATAAACCTAATGGTATATATTATCATACTCAGATTAATCCGACTCTCTCTCTCTTTTTTTCTGTTTAGCCTCCGGTAACTACCGTTTAGATAATACTTCAGAGGATGAATGAGGATGATATGTATGAGTGTAAATGAAGTGTGTAGTCTTGTACATTCTCAGTTCGACCATACCTGAAGATTAATCCGACTCAGAAAATTTCAACTACAACTCCAGAAAGTTGATAGAGAGAGAGTGTGGGGTTGACTCAAATATCAACAGGGATAATCATACAGGTGTCTATCAGAATGTTCATGGAGCCTTTTCAACAAAATGTATAAAATATGATGATGAATTTGTGATACTCTTTAACAAAATTGAATGGAACTCATAAAAAGTCTCAACTGCAAATCAACCCAAAAGTTAATAAAACCTAAAAATTATATTGTAAGAAAAATACTAAACTATAACCAACCAGGCTGTATGTTGTTTGAATTTGCATCATTGCATCCACTAATAATAGTACTATTTGCAGCAAACCTTGGTGCTAGTAACGTTGGCACTAGTGCAGCTGCAACAGATGTTGCCAGGTTGTTATATGGAGCAAGCATTGCCAGCTGCATAATTCCTACAACAAAGAAAGCATTATCTTGTATTCTCTAACTCTGTATCTCTGTAACATAAATATTCTTGAATCTCTTCTCAACATTCAAACACTTAGAAACTGTTCAACTTCATGTTTGTTTGTTTCTTTGTACTTGTTTACAAAACCTTTAAATGTTCTACTAAAAGTGTTCAACTTAAGAGTACTAAAAAAGGACTCCTAAAATAAAGCTAATTTGACAAAACAAGAATCTTGGAGATTTTGATTTCTCTGTTAATGACAGTAAAGTGTTTTGGTTAAAAATACATTTAAAAGCAAAGTAAAGTTTTGAAAAATGACACAAGAAATTTTTACATAATTTTCAAGTTATTTTCTTACAGTTATCACACTATGGTTGACAAGAATTATAGCAAAAGATTTTTAATTATTTTTTTTTGCATAAAGAAAATTTTGTTAATAATAATAATAATAAAATATCAATAATAATAATTGATATTTGTAACTGTTAATAAGTTTTAAAAAGATAACTTTCATTATGTAATAACACATATCTTAAACAAGATAAGAATGGCAAAAATACAAAAATTATATTCAACAGAATTTAGCAGTATTGTTGAAATTTATTTAAATGAACGATTAGATTTTAAGGAAACTTTTGTTAACATGTATACTTTTAAGGAATTTTTGTCATTTCCAAAATACAGTAAAAATTATCCATGACGGAACCTAGATGAAATCTAAAAAATCTTTCTAGGGTAAAAACAGAAAAAAAATAAAACAAAAAGTAGGCCATAAGTTATTGTAAAGTGGTGTGGTAATAATCACAACATTAATTCTAAATATGTGATCAAAATATATTTTTTACATGTGGTATGATTTCAAAGGCATCTATCTATACACTTATTATTTTAACCCCTGTTCGTTAAGACTTTGACAGGTGAAGTTTGTCAAATAGTGATATTGACTTAACCTAATAAATACAAATAGTATTTGGCTTCACTAAATACAATAGCAATAAATATCAAATATCATTGTTACTAACTAAACCTTCCATTATTATTTAAATTTGTAAAAATATATTCTTTTAGTTAAAACTACTTTTTGCCATAATTAAAAATTAATTATGTTAACAATATTTTTTTCATAGATGAAACATAAATACAAATACATTCTACACAATTTAAATTACTAATAAATTAAACCACATATTTTTTTATTTCATTATTGTGATAACTGCTCAAGATGGCACTTGACATTCAACTTAAAGAGTGACAGAAATGAAGTAGTATAAATCAAATAATGTAAAAATAATGAAATATGTGATAAAAATATTTTTTTGACCCGTAATACAAATACACTTTCAATTGTAATTGAAATTTGTATCTGACACACATAAATGTTTTTATACAAATTGTTAGTAATAAAATTAACATTTCCTGTTTTATATAAACAGGGAATGTTGTTATATATATATAAATGTTAAGTTCGTTTGTGTACGGCTTCAAAAACTCAAAATGTTCTGCACCGATTGAGCTCAAATTTTAGCACGATATATAACCGGCATCAAAGATTGTTTTCATCTATTTTTAATAAATCTATCTATCTATCTATCTATTTTTAATTTGTACAGTTTTTTAATAAATAAGAGGCTAATAAATTAGATGGAAATGTAAACAAAGGAAAACCAATCAGATCAATGCAAGTTGGCCGCTGTCAAACACAACGACCAATCACAAAGAGCCCGTATGGCCGTTGCCAATGTAAGCAAAATCACAACTGATTAAGTAACAAATTTCTTTGAATTATATTTAACATCTAAAACATCTGTATTTTATTAAAAAAAAAAAACACCAAAACAAAACGAAAATCCACCAAAACGATGACGTACAGTAAATAAATTAAAACACCCAAGTCTTAAGATAGACTTAAGACTATGCAAACAAAAAAAGTCGAAATAACCAAATACACAAAAAATAATATCCCTACATAATGACCAAAAAATCCTTTGTTAGGTTATTTTTTTTACATATATATGACCAAACAATCGTTTTTTGGTCATTTAGCGTTCTTTGCTATGTAAAAGCAAAGAACAAAATTCACAAATAGTAACACTGAAACCACACAACTAAGTATTCGCTTCTTTTTTTTTTTGTTTTTCTAACTTCCGAAACCACCGTTATGCATTGCTTCAGATGATGATATTAATGATTTATAGCGCATGAAAATGCCATGCCTGACCGGGATTCCAACTCGGAACCACCGGATTAAAGTCCGAGACGTTACCACTCGCGCCACGGAGGCCGGCAAACATATTCGTTAGGAGCCGAATAAAAATACGACTTACCAATATGGCGTTGTGTGTCAAACCAATTTTATACGGACTATAATTACTTTTAATACGCGAAACCCTTTGCAATGATTGAACATTAACTTAAACCTCTTCAAAAATTATTCCTTTTGAACTAAGCCACATTTTGATATCATTGTTTTTCTATAACACGGCTGGAATAATTCTTTTCCTTTAATGATAAGAAGCGTTGTCGAAGACAATAACCGAATTCTCTTCCAAAGGACATAATACACCGCTAAACTATTTCTAAATAATTTAAATTCGTGTAATTTTTTTACGAATCGCGTTATCAAAATCTCACCTTTTTTTCAATTGACCTGCGGGGTTTTGTTTTCTTTGGAGACCGTAATTCATTAGTAGATTCATACTTGAGAATCACGTTGTACACTGAAGCAGCACAACTTCTACTTACGTTAGCAGTTTATTAATATCTGAAATCAACGCCGTTTGATTATTCTGTAATTTGTAAGCATTACTCTGCTTTTGTAAGCATTTAAAATGATGTGTTTTTTCGCACGACTTAAGGGCCTTTTTTCGCAGCCCACAAATCTTTATATATAAAAATGTTAAGTTCGTTTGTGTACGCTTCAAAAACTCAAAATGCTCTGCACCGATTGAGCTCAAATTTTAGCACGATATATAACCCGCATCAAAGATTATTTTTATCTATTTTTCGCATCAGTCACATACCCGCGACCGCGAGAAAACAGTTTTTTTAACGGTCAGCTGTGTACCAGTGACCGCGCCATCTGCCGGAAGGGAGGGGAACACTCGCCATACTAGTTAACGACAACCGCAGTCACATGTGAAACAATACATGTTCCCAATTACATTGTTTATTAATAACAAAAAAAAACGTATCCACTTGCATCTGATTCAGATTATTATACAATCTGAATTAAATATTCACTTTAATTGAGGTACTTTTGCGTGATCGTGTCGTGATTGAGCTGCGCCTTTCACCAAGCTCTGAATTTATTAGAAAACGACCAACAATGGGATATATGTATTAATGACTCGTGCAACACTGCACATCCAAACTAAATTCGCGCATTATTCACAATTATATTGACTGCTTGCTTCCCTTCATCTCCCATAGAGTTATGGGAAAGATATCGATTGCATATGGCTGAGGATATTTTGCATAGAGTACGCCTAGAAAATACCAATATGGCCATGGAATTTACAGAAGGCATTTACAACGAAGCATTGATAAATATTGAAGACAACTTTATTAGCTATTGCAAATAAAGTTCTTAGTCAATTGGGAATGCCAGCACCCACCCGAGCTGCGATTGCTTCATTTGATGTGGATTTACGCCGTGAACAGAGTTACAACATTGGTGATCTTCAGTCATATGTCCAATCAAACATTCCCAAATTAACGCGTGAACAGAAAGGTATTTATGATCGCAAAATGCAAATAATAAATGACGGAGTTGGGGGGGGACCTTCTTCTTGGATGCGCCAAGAAGAAGGTTTTTCCTCAATTCCTCATTCTAATGAGGAATGCTTTCCCGCATTCCTCATTAGATTGATTCTAGCAACGGTTCGATCAAAAAATGACAATTATCCTGTTGCGGAATATTAATCAGCCAAAACTCTGCAACGGCACGCGACTTACAGTTAAGAAATTGATGAATAACGTAGTTGAAGCAAGAGTTGAGTAGTGACTCGGTCCGATAAGCAGCTAGATTCGGTGTATCCCGTACGGGTGATAATATCAGTGGTTTTTCATAGTTTTCGGTAGTTATTAGTGTTTAGTGATAAAATATAGGTTTAGACGAGTGGATTAAGGCATAAAACGTTCAAATCGGTTAGAAATTACAGTAGATATAAGGTTTTTTAGTTTAAATATGGACCGCATGGCGGTCGTATTAAGTGAAATTTTAAACAGTGCCAATTAGCGTAGAATAGTTTGTAGTTGTTAGTGTTTGACAAGACGATCATTTTAAGACATCAACCGTGGAAATCGGTTCGTGGGAAGGCGTGATATTAACGTTTTTCCCTCACCAAGTGTCCACGTGGCGACACTTCGGCGCCAGCCCTTTAAGTTAATTTATACATTAGTAGTGACTCTTTTTTAAGTGATAGATTATCAACCTTGTTTGTTTTGTTGATGATAATAGTAGTTTAAGACAGTTAGATATAGTTTTAATTAAATAATAAGTGTTTTTAGGAGGTAACCTAAACGGGATTCCCGCCACGTGCTTTGTGGAGGGAAAAATACTAGCATAGCAGGCGGGATACTGTATAGTGGTATCAGCCGCCATTGTCCGCCATTATTAGGACAAGTTAAAGACAAAGAGGTTGCAGCAGTGTTGCCAACCTACTTAGTGAATCAGTTAAGACTCGTTTAAGTGAACTAGACTAATAATTAGTTTTAGGACCGTAATCTTATTTAATTTAGTGTGTTATTTTTGAGTGGTGCGAACTCTAGGGCGTAAGTCCTGCATCATTTAGGTTATTTTGTTAATTATTTTATTAACGAGCTACAGTAAGTGTAGTATAGGACTAGTAAGTGGAATCTGTGGGGTTTTCCCGTACCAACCGGTGCTGATGGAGCGAGCAGTCGATATGGAGCAAGAGCTGATGATTGCCGGCGATGCGGGGTGTAGTGCAGCAACGACAGAGGAAGAGAGGGCCTTCCGACGGTCAAGGAAGACGTTGCGCTCACCGCGCCCCCCGCTGACTTCCTCCACCGACCAGTCAGAGGAGGAGGCAACGGACGAGACGGTTTTGGGCAAGCTCAGGGCGCGGAAGCGCAGGAAGGAGGTGAGTGAAGACGCGGAAGAGGCCCACCACCCGACCATGAAGTCGCTTCTGGAAGAAATTCAGGTCCTGCTGCTTCTATGTGAGGCGAGCCCAGAAGTGAGCGACATTTTCAAGGAGACGGCCGGCAGAGTCATGGAAAAGGCGCAAAGGGTTGCGACGACGATGCAGGGCACTCAAGGGACTGCGAACCTGGACAATAAGCATACCCAGACGGCAGGGTCGGATCTCGCCGCGATCCAGGCAGCGCTGAAGAAGGGGGAGGTCCAAGACCTGAAGGAGCTTGCTGAAAAAAGGTGGCCCCAACAGGCCTTCGAGCTAGTCGAGGAGGTGCGGGGCTTACCCAAGGCGGATGACGAGCGTGCATGTGTCTATGTGCTGGACCTTGAGGGCGACAAGAAGTCAAAAATAGCTTGCCGGGTCTGCGACCTGGCACCCGGTATAAAGAGGAAGCTGAACAGTGGCGCTATGCTCCCAGGCACTGTGGTGCGACATGTCGCGGCCACAGACGTTATTGGGGAAAAAGAGGAGATCGACCCGTCGGGAAACCTGTACGTGATACCAGTTAAAGGGGAAGACATAACTGCTGTCGACTGGTTGCTATCTGGTCTGGAAACCGTTTCAACGTACGAGGTACACCCGGTGACTGTTGCGGCGCCAGGGGGTAAACTGGGTAGCATAGTTAAAAACACCCTGGAATTCTGGGCAAGAAAGCATAAAAGGAAGGTTACTATGTTTCACTCAGGGGACCCGACCGAGGAACGGCGTGAGAGGCAGACCGAGACCGTGGTCCTACGGCAGACGGGCAAGTCCTATGCAGAGCTACTACGCCAAGTGAAGGTAACAGTGGGAGAGGAACTGGCTCCTAACATACTCTCAGTTCGTAAAGGCAGGGGCGAGGATGTCGAGGTACGGGTGCGTGCGGGGACCAACTCTGCCCAATCCCTACGAGAGAAATTGGCACAGAAGGCGCCAGAGGTGAAGATTGGTGGGAAAGGGCAGTTGGACAGAAAAGAGGTTGTCCACATTAGAGACCTTGACGCTGAAGTGACTAAGGAGGAGGTGATGGCGGCGGTACAACGCGCGCTGGAGGGAAAGACGTCTGCTAGGATCACGTCGGTCCGCCAAGCATATGGACAAACGCAGAACGCCACTGTGGTGCTGCCGTTGGAAGAGGCGAAGAGGCTTACGTCCACCGGGAGGCTCCTTGTAGGGTGGCAATCGTGTCGAGCGGAGATACGAAGACCAGATGTTAACTGCTTTCGCTGTTGGGAGACGGGTCATGTTGCGGCACACTGCACGGGTCCCGATAGGAGAGCCTGTTGTTACAATTGCGGGGCGACGGGGCACAAGAGGGCAGAGTGCCGGGAACCCACCAAATGCGTGGGTTGTGGAGTGATTGGGCATAGACTGGGTAGCAGGGACTGTAAACACGTTCGGAAATGAAGTGTTTACAGCTCAACGTAAACAGAGCCGTGGCTGCCCATGACTTGGCATGGGCGGCAGCGCTGGTTGGAGGATACGACCTACTGCTGGTCGTGGAACCTAATCAGCGACTGGTTAACTCAGGCCACTGGTATGTTGACCAGGATGGCGATGCTGCTATACGGAATGTCACCGGCAGGTTTGCAGTCACGAAGGTAGTTAGAGGTAGAGGGTTCGTGGCTGTAGACATCCATCAACTCACGGTGATCAATGGGTACATCTCTCCCAACAGCGGAATGGATCGACATGAAGAATTCATCGGAAACCTGGAGGAATGCATACGAAGGGCTGGGTTCCCGGTACTTTTGACCGGGGACTTCAACTCCGAATGCACTGAACTCGGAGGGTGCCGGTCCACGCGGAGAGGCTACACCCTAGCTACAATGCTTGGGGCCGCGGGACTGGTGGTCATGAACACGCCTAGGGTGCCTACATACGACGCAAGGGGTGATGGATCGGTGTTGGATCTGACAGCGGCCTCAGATAGGGTGGCAAGAAGGATAGTGGGCTGGCAGGTAGTAGAAGATGATTTTGCCAGCGACCACAAGGCCATAATTTTTGAAATACAAGGAGGCGGAAGGGGTCTAGAGGAACAGGACCCTATCTGGAGGCCGTCGGAACAGCAGGCTGCGACGGTAGCGGATAGGACGGCGGCAGAGGTGGCCCGTAGGCGTGTTCACACCCCCGAGGAATTCATGGCCATCCTACAGGGGGAATGTGTGAAGCAGCGGCCACAACCTGGAAGACGCGTAAAGAATGTTTACTGGTGGAACAGGGACATTGCGAGACTACGTGGTGAAACCAAAACAGCAAGGCGGAGGATGCAGCGCGCACGACGGAGGGACTCTGAGCGCCTACAGGAGGAAACGGAGGTGTTCCACGCGGCACGAAGAAGCCTTTGTAGAGCCATTAAGGCTGCCAAACAAGAGGCGTGGCAACACCTCGTGGAAGACCTGGAGCAAGATCCGTGGGGCAGGGCCTACCAGATCGTCACCAAGAAGTTTGGTAGGCGCCTGACCCCATTGACAAGGGAACAGTCTCTCACAGCGATAACGGAGCTCTTCCACGTCGAAGAGGAGGAATGGGAACCGATAGCTGGTGATCAACAAAGGCGCTTCACTGTAGAAGAACTACAGTGGGCGTCCAAGAAGATGAGCCTGCGGAAGAGCCCGGGCCCAGATAACATCCCTGGGTCCATCGTGAAGGTGTTGGTGGATAGGCACCCGTGGACGGTGTTAGACATGTTCAGTGGGGCATTGTCCACGGGGAGTTTTCCCGGCTGTTGGAAGGAGGCCAGGTTGGTCCTCCTCCCGAAACCGGGAGCCGAAGAAACCAGGAAATACCGGCCGATCTGCCTCATCAACACGATGGGAAAGCTGTATGAGAGACTGATCGCTGAAAGACTGCGGTCGGAGATTGAGGCGGGCGGAGGTCTTTCCCCAGACCAGTACGGCTTCGTTCGGGGAAGATCGACCGTCGACGCCGTCCGACGGGTGCTAGAGTGGGCCAGAGTTCAGTCGGCAGGCACGTGGCGACGAAGGAAAATCCCATTGATCATTCTCCTAGACATCAGGAATGCATTTAACAGCGTGCCATGGGGAGTGATCATGGGAATACTCCGGGAGAGAGGGATCAGCGGCTACTTGCTCGCCGTAATAAATGACTATCTGCATGAGAGATCTCTGCGGGTACGCACAGAGGAAGGAGAAGATGACTTCAACATGTTTGGAGGCGTTCCGCAGGGGTCGGTGCTTGGGCCTCTTCTTTGGAACATCGCGTACGACGGCCTTCTGCGGGAAGAACTCCCGGAAGGATGCCAGTCGGTCGCGTACGCAGATGACCTCGCGCTGATGGTGTCGGGACGGACGGAGGAGGAGGTAGAAGATAAGGCAAACTTGGCGGTGGCAGTCGTCAGCAGATGGCTGGGGGAGAGAGGACTACGACTGGCACCGCACAAGACGGCAGCTGTCCCGATCACCGGCAGAAGAAGACTGAGAGGAATGTCCTTCATGGTAGACGACGTACGGGTCCACACGTCCGGTTGCGCTAAGTACCTGGGCGTGTGGATTGACAAGAATGGGCTGTCTAACACCCACCTCAGAGAGGTCACTAAGAGGGCCGAAAAGATACAAGACGCTCTACAAAAACTAATGGGCAACAAGAGCGGACCACGGGCGAGCAAGCGACGGCTGATCCTTTCAGTGGTTTCCTCCGTCTTGCTGTACGCGGTCCCGGCCTGGAAGGACGCACTTTCGAGAAAGAAGAACGTACGGATGCTAGCCTCCCTTACCAGAAGAGCGGCGATTCGCATAACATCGGCGTACCGCACCGTATCTGGATGCGCAGTGGCAGTCATCGCAGGGGTGCCTCCCATCGAGCTGCGGGCCACGCAGCTGGTCTCCACATACGAAGGAACGCCGAAGGCGGAAGCCGGGAGGCAGCTGATGGTCAACTGGCAGGAGATGTGGAGAACGGCTACGGCTGGGGCATGGACCAGGAGACTGATCCCGGACTTGGGACCGTGGGTCAGGCGGAGGCATGGGGAGGTAGATTACTTCCTCACGCAGTTCCTGTCTGGACACGGGGAGTTCGGGGTCTACCTACATCGGTTCAAGAGAAGACGGACACCGAGGTGCTTCTACTGCGGTCAGGATGACACGCCGGAGCACACCTTTTACGAGTGCGAAAGGTGGGCTGTGGTCCGGCGTAGGCATGGCACAGATGGCCTCACTCCAGAAACAACTGTAGCTCACATGCTGAAAGGGAAGAGAGAATGGGATGCGGTACAGAGCATGGTGGCTAGCATCCTGAAGACGAAGGAGGTACATGGAAGAGAGTGGGGAGAAGACTTCTAGGCGCGGGTAAGCAGCAATGTCCCTAGCAAGTATACTGTGTGTTTCTTCTACTATATATATTATTTTTGTGTTGTATGGTATTGTGAATTCATTGTCTCCATTGTCACTGTGGTTGGTACTCTACGGCCGGCTCGAGATGACAAGCACGATCGCTTCGACCGTGTGCAGGAGGGCCACGGCTAGAGGTGACATCGCCGAAGAGACAACATGAAGTGGGTTTCATTTATTATGTATTTTCCTTGTATTGTATGATTGTGGTATTATTTTATTTTATTGATTGTGTTCCTTCTAACGGTTACGAGGGCACTCACAGCGAACGTGCCCGCGGATTGCGGAAGGAGGAATAAGTTCAGACGCCAACGTGATGTGCTGCAACTGAAGGGAGGAAAAATAAATAAATAAATAAAATACAGGGGGCGAATCGTGGTCGCCGTGCAGGGCCAGGGAGGCAGCCTGGATGCAGAGGACGCTTTGGCTCCTTCATATGCAAGAATGAAGGTCAGTTGGGGTGCTCCGATGATGCATTTGGGACCCTCAGGTGTGAGAGGGGGACGCGGCGGTTTGCCGGCTTCGCGCAATGCGTAGCCGGCAACCTAGTGTAGGGACGGGAAGGGTAGCCTCTAAGTGGAGGGATGTAGTGGTCGTCCAGAAGGGAGGGCTGCTGCATCCTGATGAAACTGAGAGGACCCCGATGGGACGCCAAAGAAAAGGCAAGACAGGGGGGCAGTCGACTGCCACGACACTCCGACATTCCTGCGCATAGCCTAACGGCGGAGGCCGGGGATGTTGGGGGTGTTTAAGAAAAAAAAAAAAAAAAAAAAAAAAAAAAAAAAAAACGTAGTTGAAGCAACGATTTTAACGGGGCCTTTCAAATGTGAAGATGTCCTCATTCCTCAAATACCCATAATCCCGACCGATACACCATTTTAATTTAAAAGATTGCAATTCCCAATTCGATTGGCATTTGCAATCAATAAAGCTCAAGGTCAATCTTTAGAATTGTGTGGTTTAGATTTAGATGCGGATTGCTTCTCACATGGACAACTGTATGTTGCGTGTTCCCGAGTCGGCAAACCAGATAGCCTTTATATTCACGCAGACAGGGGAAAAACAAAAAATATTGTATATCCACAAATATTGCAAAATTAAACTTCTATAAAACGTATGCTTTGTTTTGTTTCTCATTTCTCATCCATGCAACCACAATGTGCCACAGCGAAGCGTGGCGGGTAGAGCTAGCATATATATATATTTTTACATTTGTTTAAAAGAAGCAGGAAAATTTACTATAATAATAATTAGATACCCTTGCAGTTAACATCACTGAAGTCACGTTGTAGAAGTGCAGTCGGCATGTGATGTAACAATGTTTTTACTCTATATCCAGCATATATAAATGTACAGCATAATATAAACCCCCACAACAGGAACAAGGTTTGTAGTGAATACTTAACAATCTGAAACACAAGATCCAAATTGATATTTTATTTTTTAACAAACAACCGTAGAAATATTAATGGAGCAGGTAAAGACTATACATCAGAGAAAATTTCCATTTTTGCAAGTGACTCAAAAAACAGTAAATTCTGAAAGCATAGTGGCAGCCAATACAGTTTGCAGCACTGCTTTATGCAGAAACAACCTTGCCACTCAGTTGTCATAGAGCAGTGGAACGGTCAACAACATGCTTTCATTATAAAAATATTTTACTAAACCAATGATAGTTTGAAATGAGCACAGAGGGATTTCTGACAGCATTACAATTTAGTGTTCTATCAAAACACATGATAAAAAACATGGATTAGAAACTTTGAATAGGCTGGGTTGGCTCTGAAAATGAAACTTACAGGACAACCAAAAAGTGTTCATACTTCACACAATATTGAGGCTGTACGCGTTTCAGTCATACAGAGCCCACGGTGTTCAATTCGTAAACAAGCAGCTCTGATGGGTTGTCCTAAGAGAATGTTCGACAAATTCTTCATTTCAACTTAAAATTCCATCTTTACAAGTTACAGATTAAACAAGAATTAAAAGAGAACAACCATTAGCTCCACTTTGATTTCTGTCAAAAAATTATGGCAAACTAACAAGGGCAATGAACTTCTGGACAATTTGTGGATGCCAGATGAGACACATTTCCATCCATCTCACATGTTACGTGAGCAAGCAGAACTGTCTACTCAGCAGACAGCAACCCCAATGAAATTCATGATTGCCTTTTACATAGCAGCAAGGTAACAATATGGTGTGCAGTTTCAACACATGGGGTCATCAGACCATACTTTTTTAAAAATGAGGAGCGGATCACGACTGCCATTTCGGATCAGTATATCCACATGCTGCAGTCTTTTGTTACACCCGCATTGAAGCATTTCCGACACCAGCATGAAGCCTGGTTTCAACAGAATGATGTGATATCGTACACTGAAGGCAATCAATGGCAGCCGTACATGGCAGCAATTCGTGGCATCCCATCTAAAATGTTGCAGCGAGGAATGGGAAACCTCAACGGCAGACTGGCAGACCGCAGCATACATAGAGGAGGACACCATCTTCCTAATGTAATTTTTAAAGCCTGATATTAGGTATTTTGATAATTTGATATTTTACATATATATTTAGAGTTATATTAATATTAATTACACTTTTTAATTGTAATGGTTAGGTTTCTGTCAATAAATCTTTTTATTTCATTATTAAATGTTCCCATTTTTTGTCACCTGTACTATACTAAACAAAAACAGAAGAAAAATATAGAGAGCATGAATATTAACCAACAAGTGTAAATTTTAATCTAATCTTTAATCTCTAATCACCCAGAAAATTTTAATCTAAAATAAAAGGCAACAAACTAAATAAAAATGCAAAAAAAAACAATTCACTGTATGTCCTCTCAAGTGAATAAAGACATCACATTTATAATACCACATATTACTAAATAACACATTTTATTAGTACAGTTAGTGAAATCGTTTATAATAGATTAATAATGCTGGATTTAAAAGTAAACAAAATATTCCCGTCCCGAGAAGCAGTATTAATCCATTGTTTCACAACAGAAAGGTGTTTATTGCTGCTTTACACTAACTGCATCAGTCTTCTAATAAATTTGATGTGCAATCTAAGGTTCTAGAAACATCAGTTTTGGTTCCTCTGAAATTTCAGAGTCAGTCCTGAGGCTAATAGTATTCTGAAAGTAATAAAAAATAAATGTCATCTGCTTTTGATAGACTTCTCATTCTGTTCAGAAGCAACATACTCACTCTGTGAAGAAGATGATAGAAACGAGTTACTCTCCACACTTTCCCTATTATGATCTTCAGCTCCCATCATTATAAACAGTCATGAGTAGAAATCAAATCAAAAGTGGAGAAAATTTACTAAAGATCAAACAATGCTCACAGATAGTTACTTATTAATTGAATTTAAGTGGACTGAAGGTTCTATATTAGATATAATAAAGTTTAACTAATATTAACTTCAAAGCATTCAATAAACACAATTTTTTTTTTTAAATTCATTAAATAACATACCTTAAATTGGCTATGAAATCCCACAATGATATCAAATCCAATTACACAAGTGAAATGTCCAGTTATTATTAATGATAAACAAGATTTGCTTCTTAATTGCTGAGGCCCCAATTTTAACTGAGTCAGTTGAAGAAAGGCTAGTTGTACCAATGAGAAACCAGCAATAATGCTAGGATAGCCAATATCCCACATTACTGCTCCCAGTAGTTTTGGCATTACCTAAAAATGTACAAATTTCACGTCAAAAGCAAACATCCCTTCAGCAAATATGCATGTAATTAATATTATGTTATGCAACATGAAATTGGACACCAGTTTCATACATGCAAGGAATTGAGTTACTTTAACTCAAAAGGACTCTGGCATCATTGGAGCTATTTCCTGCCACATTCACTATATATATATATATATATATATATATATAATAATAAATAAAAAAATGTGAAAATGAAGAATCTCCTTATAACACAACTTCAGTTTTTAATTAATAACACTAATTTATAATGAACCCATAACTGAATTTGTAGTTCCATTACAAATTCATTAATTTGAACAATTTTTATAATAATTTAATTAGTGTGATACAACTTATTCTACTGCTTGTGGTACTGGTTACATATGTAACCAGTACTCATTCCAATACTCATATGTCCTCTATGAGCATTTACAGTGAAGCATCTATGTTCCTCTTGGTTTTGTGCAATAAAAAAAGATAAAATTTACCATCACTTTGGTGTGATACTGAACATATAGAATTGGTAAGGTTGGAGTCTAAGCAATATAGACAGCTCATAGTACTGCTAAGTAGCACAAATACTTTATTAATGACAAACAGTAAGCGTTAGAAGAGGCAAAAGCTTATAAGATACAACTGTCCTAAAGCACGAATACAAGACAGTAAGAACTTGTAACACACAAAAATTACATCCATTAAAAAAATACTGCAGCCAATGTGCATATGTAATATATTATCAAATTGATCAATTAATAAGTAGGAGGACAAGATCTCTTACTAGAGCATAGTGAAATGCTCTGTATTCACTTAGAAACCTTAAGGTATTTTATGGTATTCCAAGATATACAAAGGTAGAAAAGAAAGAGGACATGCTACCGGAATATACACAAACTGTAGTTCACAAAGGTGAAAAACAAAATGTAGCCTAACACTATTTCTTTTATTCTGTGTCAGGAAAAATAAAAGTCTTTCCAAAAAGAAAACAATTAGCCTTTTTATGAGTTGAAGAACAAAAATTAAAAATGTCACCGATAATATTAACTGTAGCTGAAACTAGAAGCAATTAGATAGCATATATTGCTTTAAAAGTAAATTAATGTTTGTTTTTCATTTAAATATTGATGAGAATTAGAGCTAGATGCTATTCTAATACATACAAGAATAACACTGTTATTTCAGAATTCAGATGCCTTATTACAGCATTTAAAAAGTAAGATACAATAAAATTAATTTATTACATTATTTTAGAGATGTGTTATTGTACTGCAATATTATTTTACAGTTAATCTTATTATAATGCTGAACATACATTTTTAAGATGGTAAGGATCTATGAAGAGGGATGCTGCTCTTGATAAACCCAAAATGCATAAGAACACATTGATTGTTGACATGAATGGGCGACTTGATATTAATGACCTGTCACAACAACATAATAAATTTGTTATTTATGGTTATAAAATACACTAAAAAAGAATTGAACATTATAATGAAATGTGACATCACTTTCACAAAGTAATTTATTATCTATTCATTTTCAATTACATGGAAAGAATACTCCAGAAAATCTTTTTTAAACTACCTATGCAGTTTCTTCTTTAGGTAAAATACAGATGGTACTGTTGTTAATGGTAGCCATCAAAGTGGGTTAGTAGGCCACCTTTGGTAACTATTTAAATCACACATTTGTTTAGTTGTTTTTGTTTACTTAATATGTTGTTTTTGGAAAGTTTTATATATTTTTAAATTTAATTTTCTTCATATATTACATATTAGTTTTAATGTGTTGCAGGAAAACACTAAATTCAGAAAAAACAACATATTAAACAAACTCAGTCTAAATTAAACATATTATTAAATTACATACTGAAGAGGTTTTTCTGTATATTTTTAGGTATGCATAACAAAATTGGCACCATATACACAAACTGATGAATGCAAAAGCTACCCTCTTTGTAAGTAGAAGCCTTGCTTTTTACTTCCTTGTACGAAGTAAAGGAAGGGCTTTGGACGAAGTAAAGGAAGGGCTTTGGGCTGTTTTGGATACTTTTGGTTCAGTCACCAAAAGTATCCAAAACAGCCCAAAATCCAAAAAAAATTTGAATTTTGGACTTTTTCTTAACTGCAGTAATAAATAAGCACTTGAGAGCTTTTCAACGATATATCATAAGTGGTACTTATTTTCACTGGTTCCGGAGTTATAGCCAAATAAAAGTCTAATTAATGAAATATTTGGATGTTACCATGAGAAGGCACGTCTGTTCAAATCAGACTTCATCTCTTTTTTATTAACTTTTTTTTGTTTAAATATATTATTGATTTATTAATAATTATTAACTTCTGATTGTAAAAAAAAAATTTATGATAAATAATAATTCAATAATAACAATAAAAAAAAATGAAAAAATATCATTAGTTATTAATGAAATAAAATATTATGTACTTTTCATTTACAAAAAAAAAATGTGCATATGTAATTTAATAGGTGTATAAGGAAGTCATGTGATGTCCACATCAGATTTTTTTTATAAAACTGTTCACTCATTAAACAGACTTCAGTACAGAAAGAAGAAAAACTAACTACAATATCACTAAACTAGCCAAAAGTACAGCATGAAATCTCATATCACATCACAAATACAAGAACTTCTGATAAACATCATAAAATATTTTCAAAAGATGACATTGAAATTTCAGGTTGACTTTTAAGGAAAACATAAAACAGACTTTTTACTTTAAAAAATAATATATTAAACACATCTGTCATTAAGTATTATTATACAGAGCTAATGAATATAACAGCTGATTCTGTAATAATAAAAGCTACGACAATATCAGGACACCACTTTGGTATTTTTAAATCAAATATATCCAACACTGTTTAAACAATATTAATTTATTAAATACTTCCTCAAACAATCGCATTACTTTTAGAAAAATCTAATTCTAGAAAAAACTCTAACTGCTAGAGCATCAATTGAAACTATGAAAAAAAACTATAAATGTGTGCCTCACTAGGTGCAAATTATCTGGACATAGTTATGAATTGGCATAAGATAAATGTTTCTTGTGCTCAAGTAGTTAAGAGGAAAATTTTGAAGTCCAAGGAAATACATTAATTACCAACTGATACATCAAGGTGCAGCAACAGACAAAAGCAAAGTAGAAATACTAACAGATGTGAAGCTAAAAACTAGCATAATTAGGGAAGAGAAGAAGTAATAATATATTATACCTAAAGATTATAATAGTCACCTACATGAAATTTTAGATCTGGAGAAGACATTTGATGATATAGAATGCTCCAAATTGCTCTTAAAACTGCATATAAAAGAAGCAGTAAAAGAATTTAAAAAATAAATCTTGAGAATGAAATAACTTTCAAAAACAAAAAATAAAATGTTAATTTAAAAAATAAAATGTTAAGATTTCAGAGAGGTTATTGTTGTGGAGAGAAAACAAAAATGAGGTAGAAGAAGACTTAATTCCATGGATTGATTGCTGCAAGAGATCGATTTAAAAATAAATAAGAATAAAACAAAGGAAACAAAATGCAGAAGAAAGGAGGTTGATGAAGAATTAAATATTAAGATAGATGAAATACTTAATTGAATATATTGAGAAATATAGATTAAGGAAGAGTACTCCTTCATATATCTTTTATGATAATAATAATTTTTTTAACCTGTTAATCTTCATACCTAACCTATTATATTTCATACATATGACAGATTAATTAATTTTTGGACATTTTTAATGTGCAATCATTTTGAATAGACATACAAAACTTCGCACAACAGAATTTTTCAAACCCTATTAAGAGATAAATCAGCATTTGTCTATACTAACCATATTTGAAAAAACATTTTTTTTATCGATGAAATACCAGAAAAATTATCCAGTCATTACAAACTAAAATATGCTACACAGAAACAAAAATTCTTCAAAGTATAACACCCAAAAAAGAGAGTAAAAAAATGAAAAAAATAAAATAAAAAAATAAAAAATTAAACAGAAATATCCATAAAAGTTCACAAAAAAATTTGCCAACATGGCTTAACAAAAGCAAAGAAACAACACTAAGGAGTGCAAAGTTATCTAATTAAAATGAAAACAAGATAGGAATGAATGTAAAATAACCATCACAGAGAATGTCCAAATAAGAAAAACGAGTTAAGACACAGAAGCAGAATAAAAATAAAACAAACATATTTAAAATAAGTAAAAATGTAATTGAATATAAACTCCGAGAGTAATCCTAGCAGGAATGTAAGGGATTAAAAATTGAATTGTGTAAAAACAATATTGTAAAAATATACTGTACTTCAGATGTTAAACCAAGAATCACTTCATTCTATGAAAAGTGATTTTGCTCATTATTAACTCACAGCTTTAGTAGAGATGGTAATTAATAACAGACTACTACAAAAAAACATCACTCCTACTCATTAAAAATAAGTCTTGCACACATTTAATAGCACTCAAAACATTATAAAAGTGAATATAAATAAATAACCTAAGATTATTTATTTATTTAATGAATAGTTGATGTTGATAAATTTTATAGAAGTTAAACCACTGTTAAAAATAAAAATTAGCAGATATAAAAATAAAAGAAATTTAATAATTACTAATTAAATTGACTAAGACATTTTGTTTATAATTTTGTCAATTCTGTGTTTATTACTGACACAGAGTTTAAAATTTATTTTATAACAGAATAGTAAGAGTTATTTTAGAATGATCTTGTTGCATGTGTAGTTAAATCAGATGTTTATTTTTTTTCAATTCCTTAAGATAACCCATCTAAACTTCAGTGAGATGTATAAATACACAGCATGTATTAATGACTATAAACTGTAAATTAGAGACATCATTGGTTGATTAAAAGCCTGCAGTAATTCAATATCACTTGAGGAGTGGGGCCACTGAATTCTGAATATTTCATGATATTTTCAAGAAGTATACCTTAACACAGTAAATTACCCTACCCATTCATTCTGTGCTTACTTAGTCCAGAGACAGATTGCCTACATCATAAAACTCATAGCAAAATTAAAAATTAAATTTCTTGGCTTATACTGTAACAATTAAGGTCTCTAACCATAGGAATTTACACATTCAATTACTATAACACTATCAAAAAGCAAAACCATCAATTAAATAAAATAATGATCCTACCATTATTATATAAATTTTTAATTAAAAATAAAAAGAAATACACAAAAATAATATCTATTCAACAATTACCTAATATTTAGTATAGAGAAAAATGCGTAGAAGGCAAGAATAAAAAATGAGCATGCAAATCCATATGCGTGTAATAAAAATAACCAACGAAGTTCAGTCCGTACAACATCCCAAGTAGGTGTTCCTCTGTAACTGCCATTTTCTGTTAAAATTATTGTTGGTAATAGAGTACTGCATAAATTGCCAGCACACAGAAGATCTGAACCATTTACTCTAGTTTCTCTTTGTCCTTCAATTGAAGTATCTATGAAAATGACAAAAAACATACATATAATTTTTAATAACATTGTGTTAATGATTAACTTGAAAGTAAAATGTTTTTTCATAAATTTAATTTTCATTTTGTAATAATTTAATTAATAAATAATCTGGCAAATTGTATCCTTGCAGCAGGATGTAATTTATTTTTCTAATTATTTTTTTAATGCTAATGTTTATTCTCCGTATTTAGTACTTTGGCAAATAATTTTGCTTCATCAGAATTTTGTTAATAAAATTTAAATTTAAAAAAAATGTTAAATATTAAATCCACAGAGACATTTGTTTACAGTCCGAAGCACTAATATACAATGAACTGTTCTGCTGCTATTTCAGTCTGTTGGTAGATAATGAATTTTAAAAATAACAATACAGAATTAGATAAAACAATAAAAATTTTACTTTTAATAATTATAATAAATCAAATGTTTATAAAATAGAGTGCAGTGAACAGAATTATAGAAAAATTCTACGTAAGAACGAAAACAGAAATTTAAAAAAAACTATTTACAAAAACATTTATAACACATAAACATGATTAAAAAAAATGTAATTATGTCTATCACATTAGGAAAAGTAGACACACATTTTCAAGCATAGAAAACATGAAAAATATAGAAAAGCATTTGGAAAAATATAGTTAAAAGAAGAGACAGACTTATAGGCCACATACTAAGGCATCCTGGAATAGTCGCTTTAATATTGGAAGGACAGGTAGAAGGAAAAAATTGTGTAGGCAGGCCACGTTTGGAATATGTAAAACAAATTGTTAGGGATGTAAGATGTAGAGGGTATACTGAAATGAAACGACTAGCACTAGATAGGGAATCTTGGAGAGCTGCATCAAACCAGTCAAATGACTGAAGACAAAAAAAAGAAGAAAACATGAAATTATAAATCAATAAAAAAATTTAAATCCTTTAATCTTGAAAAAATATATTCAATAAAAATAAAAATTAAAATATAACTAAAGAAATGTAATACATGATGGCTGAATTAGGGATGTAATATATATTTAAACTATACAAATTTATATTTAAAAATATAGATATTAAAATTATAATACAATAGTTTCATTATTTACCAATTGATTGTAACAGCAGCTGAATAGCTAATTCTATTATAGTGACTGAACACAAATTCTATAGTTATATAATTACAATTTTGGTTATAATTAAATTTCATTAGGAACTTTTCATAAACATTTCTTCAAAATAAAAAAAGTTACTGAGCAGTTAACAGTTTACAAAAATACTAAAACTGTAAACGGTTTTACAGTTTGTAAAATACTATTACAAAATACAGTTTAAAATAATAAAAGTTAACAGTTAAAAGTAATTAGTGACAAAAAAATTAACTTTAATAAATTAATTTTAATTGAACACTTTAAAATTTTTTAGCCTTTTCTGACAAAATTTTTACTTCAATCACAAAGAATTACATTCACCATGTAAGCAGAATGACACTGAAATACTAACTGAATCAAATTTTAAACTTAACGTACCTTTTTATTAAAATCATGATATTGCCAGTCAATACATGTAATCACCCTGTGCGGTAACAATCATTTAATCAACAGTAGCTAAATTGAAAAATATCACAAAGATGATCAATTAAGTAAATTTATTATAATATTGTTAAAGTTTATATGAAAATAAAGTCGACATGTTTGAAATGTTATTTGTTTTCTGTTGACATTATTTACATCAATCTTCTTATAATTAAATTTTTTACAATTTATGTTTAAAAAATGTATGATTTATTGCCTATTTAACAACGTTATTGTACGTCAAACGTAAATAAATGTGTTTTTTGACCCTATTTTTGGCGTTTTATATGGGATATCTTAGAGACTAAGAGAGATACAGTTCTGGGACCTATTTTCTTCGATTTCCCAGCTTAAAACCCATAAGAAACAATTGAATTTGTCCTTTAATTGACCTTCCCAGAATTTCAGAAAGCCTTAATTTACCCGGAGGAACTGAAACTCAGGCAAGATCTTTCACACTGTATAACTCGCTAACGAAGCGTTTTCGAACCTATGTTTATATGAACTTTTTTCTTATTTTTAGCCTCTAGAATGAGTTGTCAAAGTATTGCCCTATCCTCCTGAATCACTCTCTATATATACAGAATGTTCAACTTAAAAGAGGACCCATCACTTAGTTTTGTCTGTAAATAATATAAATAATTGGCAAACACTTAATTTACAGGTTTTGAAAATGATGTCCATCCACTTTTATGTGCTTCTCAACATGTTTGACCATGATCCTGGCTACTCCAGTTAGCTGTACACTCTCTATTTCCTAGATGGCACTGGTAATGTTTGTCTTCAATTCCTGCAGGGTTGTGGATTGTTCCTTTAAACAATTTCTTTTAAGTAACCCCACAGAAAGAAATCTGGACCAGTCAGATCAAGGATTATGTTGGCCACAATCCTTTAAAAATGATTCTTCCACCGAAAAAAAATCCTGCAGCACCTCCAAAGTAGAGCAAGCTATATGCATAGTGGTGTTGTCCTCTTGTAACTAGCAGTCACACTCATTCTCTTGCAGTAAGACTATGAACTGTTGGGTAATTTCTTGGTAGATGGCAACATCCATAGTTTTTTTTAAAAAAGGATTCTATTATTTGTCACCTTGAAATTGCACAACACATACCTACTTTTTGTGGATGTAGGGAAGATTCACAGAAAATGTGCAAGCTTTCAGTACCCCAGGTCAGTAGTTCTAACTATTAGTATGCCCACCAAGGTGAAAACACACTTCATCTGTGAAAAACGCTTGATCTAAAATAACAATGTTGTCTAATGAAATTCTTGAACCATTGACAGTTTTACTATAATCAGAATTAGTTAACTCATGGGAAACCTGCATTCAATACAGAAAACATTTCAGCATTTTCCTCACTACAGTGTGAACTGAACCTAATAAAAAGATTCTTTTCCCAGCTTAGTCACCACAAAGATTTATGAGCACATCTTATAACTGCTGCTTTAATATCCTGTACAACCTATTATTAAAACTGAACTGTGTTGGGCCCATTTCTGATCTAAATCTGTTTCACAGAATTTTTTAACAAACTTCTGAATAACACTTTTCACTGGTAATTCCTTTTCTCCCTGAACTTTCACTGACACACAATATTAGATTTCATCTAAATAAGTTTTCATCACCAACTCATGTTTTTTTAACAATTAATTACATTTTAACAGACACACGATTTTGCAACCTTGTTCAAAAGCCACTGCTTGATACAGACTGGCAATATTCAAATGTGCAGGCAATAAACAAACAATTACACAAAAAATATTATGCAAAATAAAATAACAAAATTCACTCTTCTTGCGCAGAACTGTGCAAGAATTTTTTTCTAGTTCCTACTGAAAAGTCTAATGTTCAAGAAAATCTGCATCTCTAAGACTTTCATAATTTTATCATTGTGGTCGTCTGTGTGGGCAATTACTGGTTAATTACCCCCCTTAACCCTTAAACTTTTATGAGCTCTAATGAGTATTATTCACCTTTAATATTCATTACTACAGAACGTCTTCACTTCAGATTTAATATTATCATTCCAAATAAATTTCCACTCTTTGAAAACTAAATTTTTCCTTCTTGACCTGTTTTTTTTATTCCACCTAACTTATTTTTAATTATACTGTTTCAGTCTTCTTATTTCCTCTTTCAACTCTTTATTTTCTTTCACTAATTCCATAGCCAAGTTTTCAGTAACAATATATAGAATAATAATAATAAGCTACCAATAAAAAAATTCCTTTGAAAACAAATACTTGTAATTAACAAAATTTTAAAACTAATATAATTCAATGGACAAAACCAAAATAAAAAGTCTATATGCAACGCATATAGACTTTTGAAGACTATTGCATATAGACAGACTATTGAAGAGATTATTTACACTGTACAATTTTATCAAATCTCTTTTGCCTATCACTGAATTGGACATATATATTTAAATTTTTGTTTAATAGTTTCAATCAAACATTTGCTATTCTTTTATTAAAAAAATGTAAGCTTGTCTCTAACAGACAACATTGGCACTTTGGGTTATAACATATTTGAAGTATCATCTCTTCTATAAAAGTGCACACCATTTTTCAATACCCTCAACCCCTGAAACCACCGTAAGGTATTACTTCAGAAGATGAATTGAGGATAATATGTATGAACGTAAATGAAGTGTAGTCCTGTACACTCTCAGGTCGACTGTTCCTGAGATGTGTGGTTAATCGAAACACAACCACCGAAGAACACCAGTATCTATGATCTAGCGTTCAAATTCATATAAAAGTAACTGCCTTTACAAGAATTCGAACCTTAGAACTTTCAACTTCAAAATCAGCTGATTTGTGATGACAAGTTAACCACTAGATCAGCCCAGTGGGCAGGAATGGTTAACCAGAGACTGTACAAGACTGAACTTCATTTACATTCATACATATCATCCTCATTCATCCTCTGAAGTAATACCTTACGTTGGTTCCAGGGGCTAAACAGAAAAAAGTGTAGCAGTCATATATAATTGCTCCATAAACTTTCAACCCTCTTACTTAATGGTAAGTACTATAAAAGTGTGTACAAAGTACAGGGAAATTTTTTATACTTCCAGAGGCATAAGCATTTAGACTTTATCAGTTGTCCTTCTACCATTTAATTCTTCTGAATTTATTTATAAATCAATAAATGATATATAAATAGAAACAAATATCAATAAAAAGGTTTTTTTATTTTCATGAGTTTAATGATCAGACTAAATATTATGATTAATGTTTTTAGTGTCTACAAAAAAACTTCTTAGACCAGTAAGTTATAAAAATCTTTTATTTCTTTCACTCATCACTTAAATTCATTTTAACTTCAGCAATCAAGTATCTCTAAAATTAGTTTTAATTCCACCTTCAAAATCCAAACCTTGAGGCAAATCAAATTCATAATTTACATTCTTCTCCACTACAGGAAAGCAAGGGTTTTGAAAGATAATGCAGCACTGCAGAACAGTAAATTTGGTAAATTTTGAAAAATGCATTTAAAATAAAGAAATTTGTTTGTTAATAACGAAGAAAACAATACTTTAAACTACAGAATTCTTGAATAAAATACATGGAACAGAATGTTGGTATTGTAAATGCTTACCATTGTTATCAGAGATGATATAGTCAATGACAGAGAATAATCCTGTAGTCAAGTTTGTCATGAAAGCACCATACCAGAAAAATTTACCAAATTATAGTGATATGTTCTACCATATGTTACAATACATTGACCTAAACATCACTACAAAATGGATAATAATTTTGGATAATGTATTTAAGTTCCCATCCTCATACTTCATTCTTGCATCTACATTATTCCTGTTACATAAGAAATTACAATGAAATAATACCTAATTACAATTAAGAGCAGTATACATACATTTTTATATTTTAATAAGAACATAATATATTTCATCAATTTCTTTAACATTCTTTTTTAACATCATTTCTATTAATAATTCCAGTTATACAAAAGAATAATGAAAACTAAAATGACCTTACTTAACAACCTCAACCTACCATTAGTAATGATTTTGAATAGTTAAATGTCAAAGGTACATATTAACAGTACCAGTAACTTAATATTCACATTCTGATCTAAGAATGATAAGACTTTTCATGCATGTAAGGAAAATCAATAAATAAAAGCAGCACGTAACAAAACAAAAATGTATAGTATAATTTGAAATTATTGCAAACAAAAAAATCTTACTTTTTATACATAAAGCACTTTCAGAATGTACTCGTGCCATATATAATGAAATGGAAAGGTAAAATATAAATACCACAGATAACATCTTACTATAATAGGATATTTAAATAATATTAAAGGTTATTTTAAATATAGTACAGGATATTTAAATAATACTATATACTATTTGAAATTTCATCTAGCCAATTATTTTTAAACATATTATTAACTTAACTTCACCATTAAAGTTTTTACCAATCTACTCTCACTTGACTACTTAATTTAATATACACTACAGTCGGACAAAAAATTCAAAGAAAAAGATAATGGGAAAATAGATGATAACTTTCCTTTTAAAAGAAACCTTAACAATATCTTCAATTATTCAAAAGAAAGTAAAGGAAAGTTAATGATGTGTACACAATCAGCATTAGTATTCTTTGTTTTTAAAATCATTTGAATTTTTTACTCATTTTTTCTAGTTTTTTTTTCTGGAATTATATGGGAGGAATATGTGAAATTTTTATGGCAGATACCTTCCTGAATCAACCCAATAGAGGGAATTAAAGTTCAGAAATTAAATAATAAAAAACAAATTGCGCATATTAAACAGGATATTTTAAACTGCTTTTTAGAAAACAACTCGAACATTAATTTTTTTCTTTACATAATTCTTTAAATCACATTAAAATACCATTCAATATAATGGCCCAGAAAGTTAAGTTATTTCAGCAGCAAAGTTGCAGGGTAATTTTATTGTAAACACATTCATAAATTGCATAAAGTGAGTGTATCAGTATAAAATAAATATCTGGAGTACCTCAGAACCTCAGCTGATAAAGATATTATTGTTGTAATAATAGTACTGATTGAAATCCAATTGTAGGCTTTTTTCTTTACTTTATCCATCACTTTATTGACTTCATCTTTCATATTTAAATATCCAACAGAATTTTTTATGCCTAAGATGAAAATATTATTTATTATATAAACTGAAGATCTTACAGAATTAATGATTAACTAGATATCTGCAAGGTTTTTAAAAACAGATATTTGGAAAATATTTTAGAATAAATCAGTATACTATTATATTTTACAAAATATGTGGGAACAAAGAATCGAAACAGAATCAGTGAGTAAAAATTACATTACAAGATACCACTGCTTATTTTTATCATTTTTACTTAAAAATGCCAGAAAACTTTAGTTCACAGGAAAAATTAACACCAATCTATTTAGCTTGGCAGACTATAATGTTCTAACTTGAAATACAATTTGCTTCTATATTGACAATCACGTTTAACTGCAGTAATGTTAACATAATAAAACCCCACTTATCTAGTGTATTAAGATCATAAAGAAACAATCATCTGAAATTATGCAAAAAAATTGTGATTTTTATACCTGTATCAAATTCATCATCAATTACTCTGAATACTTCCTTTGGGGGGAACATGATGAATAATGCATTCATTTTGTTAATTAGTGAATTTTTTTTACAAAATACATAACTTAATGAACAAAAAGAGCACAATAAAATTTTTAAATTCTAACATTTAAAACATGAGTCTAACATTTTAAAATATGTATTTAAGATATAGTTTAAATAAAACACATCATTGTTTAGCTACATTATAATATAACTAAACAACTTAAGTTTATTTTCTCATTTGTCGATATAAAACTGACTGATGACAAATATATTTTCCAACCTCTTACAGCATAATCTGATATCACATTTTCAATAAATATTTATATATTTTTTTCATTCACTAATCTCATATTTCTGCCAGGATTATCAAAATTGATTTGAGTATTACTTTTTGCCATCCCTATCATTGTCATCTACCACTCATAGTTGACATATTTCAGAGTACCTACATTCTAGTTTCAGCAAACATAGTTTTGAGAATGGAGGTACTTTGAAATGGGTCAACTACAAATAGTGCAGTGACAATGCTAGGAATGGCAGAAAATAACAGACAAATCAAATATTTATCTTTTGTTATTAAGATAATCATAATGTGCTACTTTAAACCAATCATTTGATCATGAAATTAATTTTAAAAATAAAATAAAATTTATTAAATTTTTTTTTTTTTTTTGTCTTCAGTCATTTGACTGGTTTGATGCAGCTCTCCAAGATTCCCTATCTAGTGCTAGTCGTTTCATTTCAGTATACTCTCTACATCCTACATCCCTAACAATTTGTTTTACATATTCCAAACGTGGTCTGCCTACACAATTTTTCCCTTCTACCTGTCCTTCCAATATTAAAGCGACTATTCCAGGATGCCTCAGTATGTGGCCTATAAGTCTGTCTCTTCTTTTAACTATATTTTTCCAAATGCTTCTTTCTTCATCTATTTGCCGCAATACCTCTTCATTTGTCACTTTAACCACCCATCTGATTTTTAACATTCTCCTATAGCACCACATTTCAAAAGCTTCTAATCTTTTCTTCTCAGATACTCCGATTGTCCAAGTTTCACTTCCATATAAAGCGACACTCCAAACATACACTTTCAAAAATCTTTTCCTGACATTTAAATTAATTTTTGATGTAAACAAATTATATTTCTTACTGAAGGCTCGTTTAGTTTGTGCTATTCGGCATTTTATATCGCTCCTGCTTTGTCCATCTTTAGTAATTCTACTTCCCAAATAACAAAATTCTTCTACCTCCATAATCTTTTCTCCTCCTATTTTCACATTCAGTTGTCCATCTTTGTTATTTCTACTACATTTCAGTGACTTCATTTCATTGCCGATAGTTCCTTTTACTTTCTTCATCACTAGCATTCTTATATTTTCTACGTTCATCCATCAGCTGCAATATATCGTCTGAAACCCAAGGTTTTCTACCAGTTCTCTTTATTCCGCCTAAGTTTGCTTCTGCTGATTTAAGAATTTCCTTTTTAACATTCTCCCATTCTTCTTCTACATTTTCTACCTTATCTTTTTTACTCAGACCTCTTGCGATGTCCTCCTCAAAAATCTTCTTTACCTCCTCTTCCTCAAGCTTCTCTAAATTCCACCGATTCATCTGACACCTTTTCTTCAGGTTTTTAAACCCCAATCTACATTTCATTATCACCAAATTATGGTCGCTATCAATGTCTGCTCCAGGGTAAGTTTTGAAGTCAACAAGTTGATTTCTAAATCTTTGCTTAACCATGATATAATCTATCTGATATCTTGCAGTATCGCCTGGCTTTTTCCAAGTGTATATTCTTCTATTATGATTTTTAAATTGGGTGTTGGCAATTACTAAATAATACTTCGTGCAAAACTCTATAAGTCGGTCCCCTCTTTCATTCCTTTTGCCCAGCCCGTATTCACCCACTATATTTCCTTCCTTGCCTTTTCCAATCTCCAACTATTATTAAATTTTCATCTCCTTTTACGTGTTTAATTGCTTCATCAATCACTTCGTATACACATTCTACCTCATCATCATCATGGGCGCTTGTAGGCATATAGACGTTAACAATCGTTGTCGGTTTAGGTTTTGATTTTATCCTTATTACAATGATTCTAGACGGCTCGCGACTGACTGATACCTTAGACCAATCGGCTGCAGTGGCTCCCTCCTGATATTGATAAATGTTTTATCAGTTAACAAATTTCTAATGCAATATGTGGCAACACAAAGAGAACAAAACACTTTTACCCTATTGAGTTGAAACAGTGTCCATAACATATTTTTTTACAAAAGAAAGAGGTAAATTAGCATCCCCTTATATTAGTTTACATTATTTGTCCCAGTTTTTCTTATGACTGAGCCACAAGTAAAGCACCATAGATATAACAAATTTCCCTGAAATTAATGATGTTAATTGTACAACCAGTCTCTTGAACAGAACGTACTGCTTGTGTTATTGACTGTTATCCATATTTTACTGGGTTTGGTAGCTGATGTACAACCAAATATTTATGAAGAAGGCAACAGAGAGTCAGCTTACTCCTCACTTTCCCTAGTAAATGTGACATTAGACACTACCTTTTAAGATGATTGTGACATATTCAGTAGTAACTTGAGACTTGTATCAGGTTTCCAGCAACCATTACAGTTAACAACCATTACATACAAATAATACTACACTTTTGTAACTAAATTAAATTTTAACTGATTTAATCAAGAGATATAAAAACCTCTTAATTGGCTGATAAGTGAATAAGTTCATAATCTTTTCCAAAAGCTGCCACAACCAAGGAAACTTTCACTGGATGCAAGAAGACATTCACTTCATCAAGAAATTTAAGTAGAAAAAATAAAAGAAGTTAAATAATTTACATTACTTTGATATATCAACCCATAATCCTTATTTTCATGTAGTTGGATGTAATAAACGTTCAAAAATTAAACTTTTTTTAGATTCTTCTAAAATACTATAATGAAAATCATGACATTTCTGATACCAGGATATGCTTCAAGAACTTTTTTTAAGACTACAATCCAGTTTCTTCCTCTCAAGTAATATTGAAAATATTAGTTTGAAGTTAGTTTAAAATACTTGTTGCTAAATTATAAATATCATTGTTTGCTTTCTATTTCATTTATTATGTTGTTTTTTGTAAAATTCAGTGGATTTCTAAATTTTTTATTATTTAAGTATGGCTTCATTACTTATTCATTATTATTAATGTATAACTTACATTATTTATTAAACCTGATAGTGGTTCATATTTTTGATTTGTGTACCATGCCAAACATGGCATCTAGTCTAATCATTGCAGTTCAGTTCACATACTCTTGGGTAGTCGCATTTTTTATCAGCTAGTGATAAAAAACAGTGTTATTTACTCAATGTAATAACAAAGCACAAACCAATTTGAACACCCTCAATTGTTAGCAATTACTATGGGATCCACTCAATTCAGTATGTGATCTTGATTTTGAAAGCTGTACAATACCCTTTATTTTCTGAAAATGCTCAAATTTGTATGAACTTCTGGCAACTGGTATTATTAACTTAATGTATTTTTTATCACTCTCATGTGTTTTTAACTTTTTTGATCTATATTTTTTATAATAATATTTTGTCTATAAGAACATATCCATAGCCGTTAACACATGCTAGATATTTTATTATGCTAAAATCTACAGTACAATTGTCAACTGACTTGGGTAGATGTAATAGACAATGTAATGAGTTTGAAAAAGCTGCATATCATGTGAATTATATGAACTTTGGATGGATGAATGTGTGTGTGTGTGTGTGTGTGTGTGTTTGTGTGTAGTGCACGTGCATATGTTACTTGTTTTATGTGTTTTGGTTTTCTACATATTTTGAAGCCATACTTGTCGATTTTGAAGATCTAGAGAGTCGAGACTTATTATTTTTATATTATTCAATGGAACTGTATGAGAGAGCACAGTACACTTTAACAATACCAAATTTACTAACATATTAATCTTAATAAAAACAACATAACAAACACAATTCAGATCAAATACATATTAAAAAGGTTTCCTTTTTAATGGACTACATTAGATGAGTGTCATGTGCAATACTAATCCAGAGGAGACTAGATAATCTAAAAAGGGTCTTCTAAAAGCATTTTCAAAGTCTTTAGAAAATGGATCATAATTTTTATATTTTATAGATGCACAAAACCATTTTATTACATTAATCTATATATTATTAGAAAGGTTTGTAGCTTCAAAAAATATTCTGAAAGATCTTAAGTGAAAAATGTCATATATCCATTAAAAAAAAACTCATTAAAGCCAGTGTTAACTGTAGTTGTATGATGTACAAAACAATTTGAAAACGTGTTCAATTTTTACCAGGCATAATAGCATTTTAAACATTTTACTACATGCATGATGAAATCATAGGGAATTTTGGAGAGCTGCATCAAACCAGTCAAATGACTGAAGACAAAAAAAATGATGAAATAATTAACTATTGCTGTAATGAGTTGCGTGTGATTCCACAACTTATTGTTAAGATTAAAAAAAAGTGTTCGAATCAGCACATACCTCTAAATAGATTTGTATTTCTTCAATACAGAAACATGACCCAAAAACAGATTTTAATTTTACAATTAGATGACAGTTGTTTATGTTTACCCATTTAACTAGTAATGTTTATGTGGCACAGTAAACTACTTTTATTTATTTATACTGCAGCATTTATTGGATTAATAGATTTGAAATTCATTATTTCAGTTAATATTGCTAATTCTGCTTGCATATTTTATTTCTTTAATATACAATTTTTAGTCTTTAATCTGGATGAAATTATTTTTATTCTGAATTTCACTTTTTATAAAAAAAACTTCTGCCTTACCATAAATAATGCAAAACACAAATCTAGAATAATTGGCAAAATTATGCAAAAAATAAAATTAAGTTGTCAAACATTTAATTAAATCAAATTACCACTAACTTTATTTATAATAAAACTTAAAAATTATTCATAATTTTATTTATAATAAAATTATTATTATAAAAACAATAAACCATACAGTCAACAAATTTGCCGTATAGTTGTGCGGCAAATTTATGACGTAAAAATATTAGTTCTAAATATAAACAACCAGCGTTTTGACAGAAATTTTTTAATAAATAATAAATGTATAATAAACAATGAATCTATGTAGAAAATGTTTCTTATGTTCAGTTTTTCCCATCGTAATGATTTAATTACTGTAAACGCATATACGCTACCTGCTGGTTATTTGATTTCTGCAGGTGAACAACATTAATCGCTCAGCTGCACATCGACCTCTCACGCAACCCGGGCTAAAAAGCAACAGGCAACAGCCTGATCCGATACAGTGCCGTAACGATGCATCCCCACTACTGATTTCCTTGACGACGCGACGGTCTATAATATTGCTATATGAGCATGAATGAACGTCACACAGCTTCTCACAAGTTCCCACCACAACGATGCCTTATTGATCTTTCGTTGACCAATGACAGAGTGAAGATAACGACCTTTCGTCCCTAATTATTATTTCGCAACTGAATATGTTCATTAGATACTTTTTAATGCGTAATACAGTCACATCCGTAATACTACATCATTAATAATATTCAGACATCATCGTAAAACTTCTGAAATAACACTCGGAACTGCTACACAAACTTAACATTACGGTGTTACAATTGTACTTAGGGTGCTATATTCCTGGTGTTAGATTTTTGCATTAGCAATATGATCATAATTATGCCGTTTTCAAATTTCAGTTTTTACTAACGTAACTTTATATTTAAAAATCGTTTATAGTTTACCTAGCGTTATTAATCCATAATACGGGGATTTTTTTTTAATCCTGTCATCAGGTATTAAGTTTTATTTTTTAAATCTTCAATATTCATAAAATTATTAAAAAAAAACAAAACTCAGGGAAAGAGAATCTTTTAAAATATTTTTCAGTGAAGACATTTTTTGGAATAATTGCACATAATTTAACTGCAATAAGTTTTATATAGATTGCTTCCTTTATGTGTATTAATCTTATCGGGAATTAAATTTCCAATGTTTCATTCTACTTTAATAGTTTTTGTTTACTTAGTTTTACATTTAACTGCAATTTCTAAAATCCAGTGTTGAATAAAAAATGTTTTAGTTTCAGTGTTTATTAACTTCTGCTATCTAGCCAACCAATTGAGCATACTATTTTCAAATGTTATTACTATCTTTTTTTAACCGTATTAAAAATTGATTCAGCAGGTTTATTGAATTATAAGCTCGGTAAAACTCTTTTTTTTTTATTCTTACTCAATAATGCGCTCCCATCTCACAAGCCAAACGGGTGTTAGTCAAGTGCATACCTTCTACACTTGAACACGAATTACCGATACGCATCACTCAATATAAAGTTAATCAACACATTCAACAATGATTGATAAAAATATATTGTTTATATTAATTTCTTCCAAGGCGACTTCTTCCAATAAGACTTCATCTACCACTAATTCTTTAAAAGAAAATTAACATTCTGTACTCAACAAGAACTTTCAACTATCTTTGCTAAATGAATTCAGATAATTATTGTCAAAGACATATCTAGAATCTATTCTCTTTAGTAAACTTTTGTAGCCAATTAGACCATAAAAATTCGGTCTGTCAAAATTTACTTCTGATTTGGTACTTTTCGGAATCCAGCAGCTACTTTTTCAAATTTTTTGCAATCAGAGGATTTTTTGGAGGTATTTGTTTGCAGAGAAATTATAAATATAATCTAGCCAATTTTAATTTACGCTCGTTTCACTCGCTAGTCAAGGTTAGTGAGCGTAGGTTAAGTTTGGTTAGATTTATAATTTTTCTGCTAATACTCACTAATTTGGAAGAAAAACTGAAAAAAGAGGATGTCAAATTCCTAAAAAGAACCTCCGATTTTACTGTATTATCATATTTTTATACCACGACACAGATAAATACTGCCACATTCCGTGTGCTGGTAAAATATATATATATATATATATATATATATATTCGGTAAAATAACTTCAAGCACTTTACGTACATTACAACTACGACAATATTGGACATAGATTTACTTATTTCAGTTCTTAACAACCGTCGATGGAATATAATACAACACCATTTAGATATTGAAGTCTATATTTGGTGTACTCGTTTTGTAATCGTAATCTTAAATAGAACCACATTATTCCAGAGGAACAGCACATTGATCATCATTTTCATCCCGGAAAGCGTAACATAACATTGGGAACCACTTTCATCTCGAAAAGATATCATACTATATAATTACTAACTTCTCCCGGCGTGTCTATGGCACGCCCTCCGCAGCTAAGCCCTCCGGGCAGATTGCCCTGGCGAGCAGCGTCTCGGAATGGGATTATTAAGTGTCCAAAATTGATTACCTTTCATCCCAAGAATAAAAATACACTTTCCTGGTTCTTATTGCCCAGTTTGGACAATTGTATCATCGATGTTTGGTTATTGGTCATTTTTCAAGCTACTGTTTCTTCGGGTTAATTTCGAAGATAATAATAATTAGTATTTCTGATTTCATATACTTCGTAAAAAAATGTTTTGTAACCAAAAAAAAAAGACGAAAGCATTATTACTTCTTAAAGAAAAGATGATATTTAACGATATTAGAATAAAAATTCCCTTAAAAGAAAAACTACACATAATTCAGTCAGAGTACTCTGTAGCGGGCTTTAAATAGAACTATAAAAATATATTTAAAATTAATAAAACTCATTATTTAATCAAGAGATATAATAAAAACCTCTTAATTGGCTGATAAGTGAATAAGTTCATAATCTCTTCCAAAAGCTGCCACAACCAAGGAAACTTTCACTGGATGCAAGGAGACATTCACTTCATCAAGAAATTTAAGTAGAAAAAATAAAAGAAGTTAAATAATTTACATTACTTTGATATATCAACCCATAATCCTTATTTTCATGTAGTTGGATGTAATAAACGTTCAAAAATTAAACTTTTTTTTAGATTCTTCTAAAATACTATAATGAAAATCATGACATTTCTGATACCAGGATATGCTTCAAGAACTTTTTTTAAGACTACAATCTTATGTAGGTGAATTAAAACATCAGTATTAATAATAAAAAAAGCGTTAGCAGTTCCTTTTTTTAAATTAAAATGAATATTCGATGAAAAATGAATATGAAAATTAAATTAAATCAGAAAAGGATGATGGAGGATGGTCAGAAGAAACAGTTTTCCAGTTGCATCATGGTTAATTTGAGTAATTACTTTTTGGCTATAGTTCATTATTTTATGAAGAAAAACAATCACATAAAAAAAATAATAGTATTATTAATATATATTTCGCATATATAACGATTAAAGAAAAAAATATATATTACAAGTATAAATAATAACAAGTAAAAGTAATAAATATATAATAATAAAACAAGTATACATCTGACCACCACGAGACACGAATATTATGTGGTACTCGAATAGTACACGAATATTTCGTGTATGTACTCACCACTTAACTGCAATTGGTATAGGTTCTAAAGATATTTACAGAAGAATTACACAGTGTACAATTCTTTTTACAACTTCTAGTTAGCATTGTCCACTTCTTGCTTTAAGAGGTTATAAACTCTTCCTGTCGGATTTACCCTGTGATCTACTTTTGAAATAACATCACTCGTATATACATAAGAACATCCTCAAAGTTTGGGTAGTGGAGGGAAGATGAAGGTCCATATGCATCTAAGAACTTCATCTTCACTGTTTGATTTTCTTCATTTGAGTCTAGAACACACCCCAACCACCACTGTCTATCACATCTGCAGATCAAGAACCCAACCATTTCTGTGAATTAAAGGTCATCTTCGATGTTTGTTGTGCTTGCTACTGTTGAATTGTTCAAAAATGAACAATTCATTTCTCCTTTATGCTGTTCAATTGTACTATAATGGAAATGTATCAACTCAATGTGTCCATTTGCCCAGTCATACAATTTTCATGGAGTCATGACCTGGTCACTATAGATCATTTGAAGACTTGCTCTAGCTACAAATCTTTTAACAGTCCCTCCTCTTCAATTGCTTGATTCTTTTCACGTTTTCTTTTAGATGTTCTGATAATTTTGGAATTTTTTCAGATTGATCTAAATCTCAGGTAGTTTTTGTTTTATCTGAAAAATACCAGGAGGACCATTATCTCCTTTTAATCTTTCATTTATAACTTCTCCACGTGTGCCATTCAACCAGCTGCATTTTCTGTTTCTTTTTACAAAGCAGTATCTTTGACTGTTTCTGTTAGTTTAACTTTCAGTCCTTCCCAATTTTTGGCATTACTGTTTGCTAGTTTTTCTTTGAAGTGAATTATTTTCTAGACTATTTTTTAAATTTTCAATGTAAAATCTAATTCTTTTAGTTTGTTTTTTGTAATGTGTTTTAAAGTATGAGTCTTATCTTGATTGTTGACAGGTAGTGATCAGTTTCAATGTTTTTGGCCTTTTTGACTTTGACATTCTCGATTTTTTCTGATTTTTAAAGGAAATTGAAACGTGATTGATTTCAAATTCTCCTACATTCGGATTGGGAGATTGACTTTTCTGTTTAGTTTTTTAAATGAAGTGGACATTAATTTCAGGTTGATTGCTTCATATAATTCGATCTGTCTTATCCTATTATTGTTTGTTTTTTATAGGCTGGAAAATAGTTAATAAATAGGAATATTTATGTCTTATAAGTTTGCTGTGGTTTTCTAGTATACGTTTTCTGTCAATTTGTGCATTAAGATCTCCTAGCAAAATTTTGATATGGTGTTTTGGTACTTTAAAAATTTTGTTTTCTAACAGTTCTCAAATTTTTTTATTTTGTATGGTTTCTATTATTTGAGTTTTTTCTTTTCTTTTATTGAGCATGGGCATTGATTAATTTCTATTTCCATATCTTGTT
Organism: Lycorma delicatula; assembly: GCF_047948215.1. NCBI lineage: Eukaryota > Metazoa > Arthropoda > Insecta > Hemiptera > Fulgoridae > Lycorma > Lycorma delicatula. The sequence goes on from NC_134456.1 coordinate 59,306,861, forward strand.
ATAAGGTCTAAATTTCAGAGGGTGAGTAGAAATTTTTGACTGAGCCTAACATTTTCTGTTAATCATGAAAGTTGTTCCTGAATGTGACATATTTTTCATTATTCTTTTTCTTGTTCTTCCCTTAAAAATTATATAATTTTCTGAGTCTATTGTGTTTTAATCTGTGAACCTTGTTTCTTGAAGAGAGTCTTGTAGATGTGAGTGTTCTTGTGTGTGTTAACATTTTTTTGTTCATCAAAAATTTTGATTAGTCCCTTAAGTTTCCCAATTTTAATTAGTTAGTTGATGCTTAATGTTGCAAAGAGGTATGCTCTCAATTTTCTCAAAAATTGAAAGTTTAGATTTGATCTTAATTTTGACAGTGAGTTTGCAGGAGAGATTCAATTCCTTCTTGCATGTTGGTACGGGGTCTCCAGAATCCAATCGCCTGCCTGCATGGTTTGTTGCTACAGTAGATTCTTGTTTCTGGTTACCACCTGGAGTATATCTTTTCTGAATGTTTACATCATGCCTGTTTATTACTTGAAATCTTTTTGGAGAATATAAGCTTTTCCAATGATAAAATTACGACTATGAATTGTAAGTTTCTTCTATTTAATAATTGAGGATTTTAAAAATCCTCAACCTACCCAGGTCTGCCATGGGTAGGAATTCACCACTGCATTCAGATCTAATTAACCTTACCTTTTCCATTTCTGGAAAAAGTTACTCCAGTGATACTTATCAGCATAGGAAAACAAGCTCCTGCTAAAGGTTTATTAAATTATTTTTTTGCCTGGAAATGAGTGGTTTCTCAAACAAATATCTCTGAAAACATTTTGGTAAGCTATAAATAAATATAATAAATGTCACATTAAGAAAATATGTTTTTTTTTAATTTATTTTAAATTTAATTAAGTTATATGAGTATGTACAATTTTAAATGTAAAAAAACACTTTTCACTTTTAAGAACACATAAAATAAATGATCTTACTGAAATCTTTTTGTAATTACATTTAATTCATTATATAGATCCAATCTGTTTTTGTCAGAACTTTCTTACCTAAACTTTGTTAGTTGTTTATAGAGGAGCATTTCTTAAAATTGTCAAAGATAATGCACATTTCATCTAATCCATCATTGTATTTTTTAACTTGTTTGTTGTTTTGGGTGTTAAACACCCCATTCACCAAAAAAAAAAAGAAAAATAAATAAGGGAGGGAAAGAGAAAGGGGAAAAAGGAAGAAAAACTTTAGTTGAAAGAGAGGAAAAAGAAGAAAGAAAGGTAGAAAAAAATATCTAATACAGTTCTATGTACTATGTAGTATGATGTATACTTCATTGTGCTGTGTTGTGCTGAATACAGTATTATTGTGAATGGGTGGCAATGACAAGTTTATACAATGACGATCCAATCAGAATACAATAATGCTATAGACTTGTATTTTAAAAAGAAGCAAAGCGTCACAACAGATGAGCCACAACCGCTAGGTGAACAAACTAAATGAGGTCTGAACTTAGTTGAAGGTGGCCAAAATCAAGAAGAGACATTTATATGAAAACTGATGAAATGAATGAGGAGAAATTGAAAATGTGCAAAATGATAATAAAAGTAACTCCTGTGATAATTCTGTTAATACTGGAGTGTGAATAGATGTTGCGGATTTTGTAGAAAAGATAAAAGAAGAGCATAAGCGATTTGATGGTAATCCAAATGAACTGATGGATAAACTTTTGATGCCACTACCTAATTTATAGTTTCCAATCTCCACAATCTGCAATTTAAATATGGTTGTAGAACCAAATTCAGAGTTCAAGAAAATGTTTGATTCTATGAAGCAGGATTGTCAAATGTATAATACTGAAATAAAGATTCCACGAATGACACACCAACAAACTCATCAAAGTAATGTGAACTATCGCGGCTGGCTTCCTTCATTTCCTCGTACTGAGCAAAACGACTGAAGGGGTATAAGTAGAGTAGCACCCAGTGTGGCTAGGAACCGCCTGTGCAGTTAATAGGCCAGAGGTAGGCGTTTTGGCATCGAGCCACGGTTAGTCAGTAAAGTAATGGTGATTATTGTTAGATGTTAGCTGTCGGCGGAACTACGACTGTACTGCCGAGGATATGGGTTCCCATGCAGCCGTGAGGTGTAGCGGCATCTCGATTATGGTAGTAAGTGAAAGTAAATGTCACGCAGGGCTCTGCGATGGAGATGAGTGGGAGTAGGAGGTCTGTCCGCCTCTCCGTAATAGAGCAGATCGGAGTCCATAAATTAAACCAAGTCAGGGGTATGAACTGAAAGTTGAGTTCACTAAGGGAAATAGGAAAAAATTTCGTTGTTGTATATAACATTTTTGGTGGTATCTTATTTATTCAATTGTCACGAATATTATTCGACATTTACGCACTAATTGGCTCTGTAAAGTATAGAACTAGGCGCGGGATTCGTGCTTCCGCGAACTCGGTTAGCTAGTTCAGAGGGAAACGATGTAGGACATTCAAGATGTCCGGATGAGGCCTGCAGCGAAGGCAAATGCCGAGTTATAAATCAGCTTCTCAACGAGGCCGGCTTATTACTATAGGATGTAAAATGTTAGAGGGCGAAAGACGACTGCTGTTAAAGCCCATCAGAGCTAGGAACGGGAGGAGGGATGTGCCAACCGGAAGCGTCACAAAGCGAGTGTCTTCCCCTACGGGATTGGAATTTTAATGGTTCCATTCTCCAAGTTGACGCAACCCGAGACAGAATCTCCAAACACGAAGACGGAGAATTCGGCCATTTAAGAAACCCCTAATAAAAGAAATAATATTACCCTTGACTCCCCACTCTTTGAGGGTGTTTAGAATACCACGTTGCCAGGCCGTGTAGAACGCCTTTTTGATATCAAAGAAGATGGCGACGAGACGCTAGCGTAGTTGGAAAGCGTCTTGAATAACTGTTTTTAATGACACTAAATGGTCAATGGAGGATCGTCCTTGTCGGAAAGCACACAGTTATGGAAATAAAACGCCATGTCTCTCAGTATCACATAAGTCGGCGGTTCACCATCCTCTCCACTACGTTGCATAAGACGCTTGTTAAGCCAATAGAGCGGTAGCTTGAGGGGCTTGCTTTGTTGTTACCAGGTTAAGTACTGGTACGACAACGGCTTCCGACCAGACGGGTGGGAAGACTTGTGCAGAGAATAAATCATTATAAACGTTCAATAGGTGTTGTAACGCCGAATGAGGAATATGCGACAGCACACCGAGACGAATGTTGTCAGCTCCAGGGGCGTTATGTGAGTTTTTAAATGCGCGTCACAATTCATTGAATGCGAATGGAGCATTTAATTCACCAATGAAATCACCAATGTTCAACGATAATACTTCCATCTGTATCTTGTACCTCTGAAATTTGTTAATATATGATGAAGTGGAAGACACAGAACGGAAAGAATTTGCTAAGGTAGTTGGCACTACCGTAGCAAATCTATGAAGGTAGATGTATTCGATGAATACCTAATAAGGTCTTTCACCATATGACAAAAGGAAGATGATAAAGAGGAAATGCTGGAATTCCTGAACAAGCCGATTGCTCTGATAAAGCCTTTTTTCATCAACAGAAATTTCACAGATCAGGAAGAAGCAGAATTTAAAGAAGGCTTCATGTTTTGACTTAGTTACTTCCGAGGTGCTACTTATGTTACCGTTTAAGACATCTTGTACATAATGTATCTACTTAATGGCATCCTTTGCACGATGTATTTTCCATCGAATTGGAAAGTGTTGCAGATAATAATGATCCCGAAACCGGTTAATTCAGTGCATGAGGTGTCTCGTACAAGCCAATGAGCCTGTTGCCAGTTCTCTCTAAAATCTTCGAAGACTCTTTCTTCAAAGATTGTGGCCTACTTTAATGAGAAAACATGTTATTCCTGACTATCAGTTTGGCTTCCGAAGTGGTCATTCCACAAACACTACAACAAACCTAGTACGAACAAATCTGCAGAATTGTTATTGGCATTAACAGGTGTTTAAAAAAGAAGAAATATTGTTAGCAGCCTTTATGGATATCCAGCAGGCCTTCGACAAGATCTGACTGCCTGGTCTACAAGCTGAAATCGAGCTTGCCTGAACCATTTTACTTGATCCTGCGTAGCTATGTAGACTGTCACTTTTTCCAAAATATAACCAGAAGTTATCCGAGTTTTTGACATTCAATCAAGTGTCCTGCAAAGTTGTTTTGGGACCGATTTTGTACTGTCTTCACTGCAGTCCTTTCAACCTCCGACGATTTCACCGTTACTTCGCTGATGAAACTGCGATCTCGGCGGTGAACGATGACCCGACACTAGCTTCCGAAAACTTAAATTCTGAGTTGAATCTGATCAACGGGTGGCTGGCCAAGTAGAAAATAAAAGTTAATCCAACGAAATCAAGTCATGTAATGTTTGTAATGAGGAGAGAGGACTGCCCATGGGTCCGCCTGTATACCACTATCCCGCATACTGACTGTTTACGCCATAGCGTAAAGCTGTTTTTAAGTTAATTCAACTGGTTTGGTATTAGATTTGTTTTCATCTAAAATTTATCAGAATTTCGATGTAATGAATATTTTAATTATAAATAAGAAATTTTTTCATACACTGAAATTAATGCATTCCATTCAACATACATATAAATATATGCTCAGTTGATTTTTATTTATGACTTTTGTATTGACTATTTATTAAGATTTAATTCTGTATTATTTCATGTGTATAATGTTTAAAAAAATAAAATAAAGAAGAACTAAACGTAAACATGTTACATGCACTCGGCGCCTGACGATTTAGCGGCTCGTCATAGTTCACTCGGCTCCTTTCAGATGCACTCGGCGCCTGACGATTTAGCGGCTCCTCACCGTTCACACAGCTCCTTTCGGATGGACTCGGCTTCTATCGACATCACTCGGCTCCACCTACCCTATATAAGCCGGCTCACCACTAGAGTCAGGTCACACCCATCCGGCAGCATGACTGCCTTAACCCGTCACCACCACATACCACGGTGATGAAGAGCAATCTTTCTCACCACTTCAACAGTTCAATCCGCTGTGCGCTTGGGCTTTTTCTTTTTCAGGTGAAACTCCAAGTACTACAAGGACAGCTAGAAGAAAGCGTGTTTGGCCAGACACCACCAGACCCCCCAAACCCTCCGCGGACCATTATATTTTGTAGGGCTAGACCAGCAGCTGCATCAAGTCCAAATATATATATAATAGGGGGGCGTCTTATTCAAAATTGTCACCACCCCGGCGCACGGGCGCACGAAAAACAACCTGCGTTATGTATATCTCTCCTGCCTGCCCTTACGGCGGGCAGACATCTAATCCTTAATAGAGGTATATCGCGCTCAGAATAGTAAATCGTAAACCATACTTCTACTGACTGAGATAGCTCTGGGCGCAACGCCCCAGAGCAATCCATCCAACCACATTTCCTTAATTCAAACCAAGTTAAATTGAATTGAATTAAGTAAATAATTAAGTGTAGGTCCAAAAATCGCCTCCGACGTCCTTTCCTTATGAGAGGACGCCCCCTTAAATGAAGGATTTCAGCCAATCCTTGGCTGAAATGGAGCGCGTCACGGAAGATAAGCTTATTAGCAAATCGTTCCATCGGGCCCCTACCGACAAACCCTTCATTGGATCGGAACCAAACTTCACAAAACGAATAAACGTCAGCCAGTATTAATAACCGTCAGTACATTAGAATCACCCAGCAGCAAAGGACGGAAGTCCGTATACTGCGGAAAGTAGGAGGGTATTGCACCCTCCGACATCCTTGCGTTCCGTTCCGTTCCGAGTCAGGTCATATTCTCTCGCGATCTCTCAGTGTGTGTGTGTCTCTCTCTCAGTCAGTCTCACCTCTCTTCTGCTTCGGCAGTCTCTCGTTGTGGTCACTCTCTTCTCTTCTTGTGTGTCGTTTCTCTGACCACGGTCTGCGACCATCATTCGAGTGATCATTGGTGCGTCTTGCAACTCTGGTATTGTTTGGTGAAGCTTCACACCTCGTGCGGTTGACAAGTGGATTGCACATGTTCTGCAACAATGAATCATTTTATTGTGTGTTAAGGATCCTTTAAACGTTGTGTTTGTGCTTTTTCTTCTCTATAACTGCATTATAAAATATTGACTTGAAGGAACTTATGTAGACGTATATAGAGTCCACGATTGTGAGATTATGTTTTGTGCGACTGAATATCAACATAGTGTTTTTCGTCCGTTAAACTCTTTGTTATTATAATTCAGATTACATCCTCCGTAAGTGAATTTCAATATATTAATGTTTTTTTCATTCTACAATAATCGTCTGTTGAACTTTCTATTGTGATAATCCAGATTACATTCTGTGCCAGTGAGTATCAAGATATTTGTTTTTCATTAACAAAAAACAGTAATCGTCTACTAAATATCGAGGTAATCCTCTGTTAAGCAATAAGATACTATTATTATACTCTGTATTGTTATTACACACTGTGTTTATGTAAAAGAATTATCTATTTAAATAAGTTTACCTATACTTTACTTAAGGATTGTTGCATATAAATATCGCACAAGGAGATTTTGTGCAAGCATGTGTCTTAACAAAACAATAATATGTAATAGTGTTTCTATGCATTTTTTGTTTTTATGAACATGGTTATATGAATTCTGTTAAAAATAAAGTCCAATGTTCTTTTGGCAAAAACGAGCTATTTGTAATTTTATTTTTGTAACTTGCCCCAACACTGACCACGTACAGTATCTAGGTTTACATCTGACTTGAAAACATTATGCGACAGAAAAAAGGAAGCAGCAGAACATTAAGATTAGACAGATGTATTGGTTGCTTGCTAGTCAGGATATCTCAGTTGTTACTGTCTAACAAATAGTTATTGTACAAAGTATTTCTGAAGCCGGTATAAACTTATGGTACCCGACTTGGGGAATAACATGCAAAGCAATACTGAAATTATCCAGCAGTTACAGAATAAATTAATTAAAACCATAACAGAGGCACAGTAGTTTGTAAGAAACAATGAGGTCCATAAGTATCTGGGGATTGCCATACGTTCATGAGTTGATTCGACGATTCAGTTTGGAATATAAATTTCGGCTTAACAACCATGAAAATTATCTTGCTGTGAACTTACTGGACAATAGCGAGGATATTAGATGTTTAAAACTACTCCGTCTCTTGGATCTGGGAGGAAATGTTTTGATATCTCTTCTTTCTTTTTCTGTTTAGCCTCCGAAACCACCGTAAGGTATTACTTAAGAGGATGTATATGAAATATAATCATGTAATCAAATGGATATGTATACGTATGAATGAAATGTAATCTTCCAGTCTCAAGTCAACCATTCCTGAGATGTATGGTTAATTGAAACCCAACCACCAAAGAACACCGGTATCCACGATCTAGTATTCAAATCCGTATAAAAGTAACCGTCTTTGCTAGGATTTAAACCTTAGAACTCTCGATTTTGATATCAACTGATTGGCAATGACAAGTGCACCACTAGGCCAACCCGGTGGGATAATGTTTGATATTTAGTGTAGAAATTCTTCCCTAAATTATTATTGTCCTTCGTTTCCCCATTTTATTTTGAAGTTTGTTAATTATGTTCTGTTGTGTTATTTCACATTGTTCTATTCCTTTTTATTACTTTTTGCGATGTTACTCTAGTTCTATTTTTAATTTTACTCACTTTATGTTGTTTTTCATACAAGTACGTACACGATTACTTATATGTATTCTTTGGGGGAGGAGAGGTTTCAATGGGAACTTTCTCTTTCACGTCATTGATTTCTCATCCAGTTTACTTATAGTCTTTGTATACGAAACTGATTGTAAATAAAACTTTGAAGTAAAGAAAAATATGTTCTACAAGTGAAAATAAAGAGAATCTTCATATACCATTTCATTTTCAATTTATTGCTGGCGAATTTCGTCCTGATTTCGGCTCAAAGCATAAAGTGAAGCCGTACTGAAATTCTTGTAACATAAAGTAGTAAATCTGATGATTTCATGTGATTTTTGGTTTGAAAGACTGAATAAAATAGAACTGGATTTCTAGTAATTTTCGATAAAATTATTGTAAAACAAAAAATTTGGTATTAGAAAATACAATTTTTTAATTTAGGCATATAACTTTGTTAAAAATGTCTGTATATAAATAAAATTTTCCAACAAAATTGTAGTGAAATTTAAATAACGCTATTAAATTGTTTTATTTCACCTTTTGTAAGTTTATTTTAAATAAATGATTTTGTTTTACTATTTTTACTATACTGAAATAATTTTTTTAAATTTAAAATTGTAATACAGTATTTTTTGCCATGTTTCAATCTTTCGTTTTTAAAAATTTGAGTTTCTTTATCAAAATGAAATTCTCTACAAATTTTGGAGGAAAATTTTATTTATTTAAAGTTATATGTCTAACTTAGAAAATTGTATTTCCCATTAAAAAATTTTTGTTTTATAATAATTTCACCAAAAATTACTAGAAATACAGTTCTCTTTTATTAAATAAAAATATTTAAATTTCATTGTTAGGTTAAAAACTTAAGGAGTAAAAGTCATCATTTAAAAAAAGTTATAAAAAATAAATTGAGAAATTCTTTATTTTGTAAGGTGGCAGTATTAACAGCTTATCGGCAACTGAAATTTTTGTACTGCATTTGAATAGTATTGTATGCTTTCAAAACTGAAGAAACTACAGCATCTGAATATTACTTCTTAAAAGTGCCTTTCAGTTTTCAGAATAAGAACATGCAGACATAAGTTTTGTTAGAAGTATTGCAAATGGAAATATGCTAGCTGCAAATCATGAAAATATAGCAAAAAGTCCCTTAATAAAAGGATTCCAAAATGAAAACCTTTGCTTCAATAATTCAGTGTTTACACACAACTGATTCTTTTCCCTCGCTCATATTCTGGTGTAGGCCAAGAACGTAATGTTGATGAAGGGCAGAATATAATTTGCTAAGTTTAATGTAACAAGCACCACTACTAGACATTTCAAAATACACTAATTTGTCATATAGTATAGTACGGCAAATACTTCGTAAAAAAAATCTCACCCAAGAGGCTCTAAATTTACTAACTGTACACTTCTTCCCGTGTCTAAATTTCTGTCGCTGACTTCAAGCAAGCTGTTACAAAGTTCTATTTTATTTACTGATGCCATTTTTTCAAGAGATGGAGTTAATACTTTGCGAAATAAGCAAAATTGGAGTTTCAAAAATCCACACATCACCGTAGAAAGTAGTTTCCACCATGTTTTATGTTAACTTTGGTGTGACTTTCTAAACAAATATTTTTTGAAGATCACCTCGAGAAAATGAAATAATTACTTAATTGTTAAAATGTTTCATGCAAATAAAATTACATCATTTTTTTTCAAATCTGACTTATAATAGATCACTTATAATGAATGGTAAATGTTAGTAAGAGTCTCTCAAAATAATGTATAATCCAACAAAGTTAACCTTTCGTAGTAACTGGATGCGCACACGTTCGTCTGAAGAGAGAAGAGCAGACTAGTGGGTGTGTACTATGTAGTGGGGAGACAACCACTTTGAATTATAGCCGACTGTATTGTGTTTAACGCAGTAAGGTTTAGGAATCAACTCGTAATAAAAAAAAACTGTATTTTATTTCTTACATTAAACAATATTTTTCAATACTATATTTTTAACAGTATCTTTCAATACTAGGTTTTAACAGTATCTTTCAATATAATATTTTCACAGTATTTTTTAGCTGCGTTTTGACAGTATTTTTCAAAATTATTTGAAATATTTTTCAGCTGTTTAAAAATTTCATAGAAAATGGGTTTCAAGTGGAAAAGGGCAGATGACTACAGACAACTTTCAATAAAAAAAAATCATGTACGCTTTAAACGTATCAACTATTTTTTTAAAAATACATGAGTACAGAGAAGAAGGAAGACCGATTGTTTTTTCTGATGAATCGTATATTCACTCCACACCATGTAAAACAAATCCTGGGCGATGGCTCCTACAACGGCTATAAAAAAATCAATAAAGCGAAGAGACTAATAATCGTTCACACAAGCAATAAGAGTGGAAGTATTGCTAATGCGCTTTTAATTTTTACATCAGGTACAAAGTTGGGGGATAATAAAGACGAAATGAACACGAAAAATGAGTGGAAAATCAGCTGATACCACATCTTCCAGAACCACTTTTAATTTTTCTTCCAGTTCAGGTTTAGTAATTAATAATGCATTTTATCATAATAATAAAAAATAAATTGTATCCGACTCCAAATTCAAATAGTAGAATGGCAGTTTTGTTGGACCGGTAACAAAAATGAAACATTCCTACTAATGCAGTTATGTTCAATTCTGAATTATATCGGCTTGTAAAATTGAACACGCCACATACAAAGAGTTTACTCTGGATAATATACTTGGAAAATACAGACACAGTGGGTTGAGACTGCCACCCTATCATCCAGAGTTAAACCCGATCGAATTAATTTGGTCAAAAGTAAAGAACGATATAGCTGCCGTTAATATCTGCAATAAAATCGATGTTGTCAAAGAAATGGTTCGTCAGAAATTTAACGAGCTGTCGGCAGTATACTGGAAGAAATGCTGTAATCACTCGCTACAATTCAAAAACAATTACTTCGAGGCGACAAGGTAGTGGATATGCACGGAGAAAATAATAACAAACGATGACAGTGGCAACTATGACGAGGATGTAGAGGTGTGCAGCAACACCGCTGAAGATGTAGATAACATGTATAGAATTGAACCATTAATATAATTATAATTTTTAAATTCTTTCAACTGTAAATAAATGTTTCACAAGTATAATAATGTAACGGTAAATTAAAAAAATTGTTATAAACTTATGACATCCCAAAAAAAAAAGTAAACTATTTAAAATAAATAAACGGAATTTTAAACAAGTTGTTATTCATCGGCGACGGCTACTTATACTGTAAACGAGTTCGTTCGTTCACGTCAGTTACGGTTATTCAGCATTAGCTGGGCTTTTTCAACATAAAGCTGCTTCCACGGCGTGATGGGGAATACCCCCACCACCTCCGCGAGGTTAACTTTGATACCTTCTACAAACTTTTATTTCCTCTGCTGCATGACGGTGTTATTCAATACCATTCAAACACTTTACACTGCTCAAATTATTTAATGTGATGTTATCTCTACTTAATCAAGAACACCAGAGGGCATTGTTCGTGATGTTACGTCAATTATGGGCGAGGACTCCGCTTCTACAGAGAGATGTAAATTCAAGATTCACTATAATTCCTCCGGCGGGCGATCAAGCATCAGCAGCGGTAATTTTGAGGGCGTTGAGATGAGTATTGCAGAAGTCAGAGTCTCCGATGGTTATCCGACCTGCAGGTTATATTGGAAATCGCATCAGGAAGTTATTAATCTTTCTGCTTAGAGAAAGGTCTGAACCGGTAAATATTTTAGCGGTGGGATCGATGGGCCCTGCAGGAGGATGCAACCTGGAACGGGCGGCCCAAAAAAAACAACAACTCCGGTGGAGGACAGTAGAACAGCGGCTGCTCGGGCTGAGGGCAAGACATATGCGGACTTGCTTCGTACGATGAAGAGTAGTGTATCTAAGAAAAATGCGGGAGAAGTTTTATCCCTACGTCGTGGCCTGAATGACGAGTTATTTGTCAGGATCAAGGGTTCTACTATGGCGAAGCGGTTCACTTCGACACTAAGAGACAAGGCAGCAGATCTGCAGGTGTACCTGAGATCACGTGGGGATAGATGAGCGGTGATCCATATTAAAGATATCGACGCTAACACCACAGACCAGGATATTAGTGGTGCGATCTCGAGAATAATTGGCGAGGGTGATGATTTCAGGGTCACTTCGGTGAGACAAAGAACGTGACTGTGATCACTACTTTTCGGGCGGCGCGTAAGCTAATCGAAAGTAGGATAGTGATCAGATGCCACTGCCGGGCATACATTAGGGATGACTTGGAGAGATGCCATAGATGTTGGGGCGCTGGAGATCGGAGCGCCGATTGCAGTGGTCCCAATCGAATGGAGTTGTGCTTTAACTGCGGCCGCAGAGAACATAAAGCAATTGAATGCGAAAAATATGAAAAGCCTGAATTATGGAAGTCGAACATCGCACCGGAGGCTGGAAGTGCGATAAACACAAAAATGATTAAGTTGGTTTTAATTAACTCCAACTGAAGCAATCTCTCCCACGATTTAGTGGGGGAGCTTGCCAGAAGACATGGGGAGAACTTTATGATAGTATCTGAACCCAACAAATATGTGGTAGCCAAGAATGATTGGTGTGCCGACACGGAGGGAGATGTGACTATACAGGATGTGAGTTGGACGAACTTGTGACTTCGTTACAGTTGGACGAACGTCTCTCTTGAGGTTGACACAGCGGCAGATTAATGTAATTGTGGCGAATGTTTCGAGTAAGATTATTGACGAACACAAATCATCGCCTGAAATGTTACAGACATCTATCGGTAGCGAAATGACGAAGATACCGCCACGGAACAGGAATTTCAGGGCAGCTCACTGGCGATCCGACAAAATTTCCAAGCTCAGGCGGGTTTTTCAGAAAAATAATCGTAAAAACCAAAAGCTACGGCCGATCGCCGGGGTTGCATATGAGGTAGCTGAAGAAGCTAAACTGGAAAGCAGAAGACTGTTGTATTACGGAATAAAATGTGCAAAAAGAGAAAAGTGGCGTAAATTGAGCCTGGATTTAGACAAGGACCCACAGGGGCGGGCGTCAGATAGCCATGAGGCGCTTTGGCCGACGTCTGCCCGTCCTCACGGAGGAGTTAATAACACGATAGACTGACAAGCTTTTCCCCTGCCAAGAGGACGTTACTGAGGTTAACGAATGTAATACCCGAAGATACACTCTGGAGGAAGTAAAGTTACAGAGGCAATATTAAAATTAAAAAATAAAAAGAGTCTGAGACCGGACGGAGTCCCTGCAGCCGTCCTCAAGAGCCTAATAGCTAAGGTGCTGTGGCAAATAGTTGACAGCAAACTATGGAATGGAAAGGAAGATGTTCAACTTGTTGGAAGGAGGCCAGAGTGGTTTTCCTCTCGAAGAATAAGAGTGGTGATCAACAGCCTGAACACCAGCTGCTGTGTCTGCTGAAAAATATGGGGAAGGCGCGGTCGAAAGGATTTCGACCGCATTCCGTACTTCGGACTAACTCAGGCGGGGTGTCAGTATCCATGATAATCAGTTCCGATTTTGGCTCGATCGCTCGACTATACATGCGATCAGTAAAGTGATTAATTGGGCAACAATGGAGAGGAGTGCTACATGGAGGACACGCGGTTTGCCAATGCTTATTCTTTTAGATGTCAAGAATGCCTTCGGGTCCCTGCCGTAAAATGTGATAATGTTATCCCACAGAAACAAGGGTATCAGTCCTTACTTAAAAAGACAGGTGCAAGAGTATCTCAGCGACAGGTGGACGGCAGCGGATACGGAGAGGAGAACCATCAGATTTTAAATAGATGGCGGCGTTCCCCAGGGCTCGGTCCTGGGGCAATTGTTACGGATTATCGTCTATGACGACGTATTAAGACTGAGGTTGACGGAGAGTATTGCGTTCGCGGATGATCTCGCGGTTATGGTTGGCCGGGATGAGGAAGTAACAGACCGAGGTAATAAGGCATTGGCCTTGATTGGAGCCTGGATGGCCGAGCATGGACTAGAGCTTTCGCCACACAAATGCGTATACATCGCCTCTACGGAGAAGAGAAGAATTAGCACCATCAATCTTAAAATCGGTGCATTGCCATTACAGATGATAAATAAATAATGGTAAAATACTTGGGAGTTGCGCTTGACAGGGGCTTTGGCGAAATGAATTTTTGTCTGTCACAAATGTTTACTGAGCACGATAATTTCGAGTCACTTCTCCATAGAATCGGAAGGTTGGAGACTCCAAAATAGATGTATTGCCCGTCGGAGGGCACGTCTGAGCACACGTTTCTGCATTGCCCAGAATGGGCATCCGAGAGAAGGCAGGGCGGTATTGAAGGTCTTAGGCCTGATGAAGTGATTACATATATGTTGGCCTTGGAAATTAATTGGAGAAGGGTGGATACATTTGCGTTCACCGTATTGGACGGAAGATATCGAGGAAAGGCTACGAGGGTGTAGCGGACAGTAACTGTCATGAGGGCCGGCATGCTTAGGTGTGTCGGTTCCAATGAACGGCCGGGAACATTTAGGAGCTGGAGATAAAACAAAAGACCGAGACCCGGCCGCCGGGTTGGGGTGCTAGGAACGGCATAGTCGGGCCTGGTTACCCTTCTCGGTGGTTTGAGGCAGACAAAGTAATGAGAAGAAACTCGGTCTCTGGGTGGGGGCCCAGTTACCCCACTTGGAGATTAGAGGCAGGCACTAAAAAAGATTCAACCGTGAGGGCGACCTGCCGTGCCGGAGTTAAAAGGGCACTCTTCTGGGCTGAGTAATACTTCACTGTTTATCTAGCACAGGAGAATAGGAGTGAAAAAATCAAGAACACAAACTAAATATTATTTAATAAATACTTTAAAGAACTGTTTTATAAATTTCTTTTGCAAATTTGTAATTACTACATTACAAATTAGCAAGAAATTTATAAAATTAAGAATACTCTTGCTTTGTGTTTTGAACAGAGTATAGTAAAGGGCATGAATATTGCAACCTAGCACTGTCACTGAACCTGCTCTAGCTGACATTCTATTACCCATGTAACATAACATACGGTTTACTACAGAACCATCTGTATATTTATGCACTAATCAAAATTAGCACTACTAATATTTATTATTGCAAATATAAATAATATTTATTAATATTAATCATATCAAGACTATTATTATTAAATTACACAATATTAATATTATTTAATTAATCCATTTTAGATGATTATGTAGTTATATACTTTATGAAAAAATCTTCTTGTATTATAATTATTATGCTGATCCAATGATGAATTAAATGAAGTGTAATTAACTGAAAGTTATATAAATTGTTTTATATATTTTTAGAAAAATAAAACACTACACTAATGCAAGTTTTACATAAATTTAAATAATACACTAACTTTAAAAAAAATAAAAATAAACAATTTAGAAACTAAAGCAGTTAAACGTCACCCAAATCGCAAAATTTTGAATTTCCCATGTCATCACTTTCACTAGATTCTTCCAAAGAAATTTAAAAAAAATTTCTGTAGTGTTAATTATATGCACCTAAGTTATTCTTCTTCATTTTTTGTACTTTTTCGCAATAACATTTCCAATGCGATACGTCCATTTTAGAAAATTTATCTTCAGCAATCCATTGAACATCATTAAAGTCAAGGTGACACTGTGGCTTCCAACATATTGTTTTACTTCACACCAAACTATTTTAATAGGGTTTAAGTCTGAATGGTAGAGCGGAGGTAATCATAACACTTCATGCCCATTTTTCTTAAAAAGTTCATCAAACAAACTTTTGTACTTCTCTTTGTTCCTTTTAATTATGAATAGATGAGGTTTCAACATAGTATATGAGAATGGAATGCAATAATTATAAAACCAGTCTTGCATTTCTTACATTGGATGTGGGTAATTTTTCTTGCAATGTTCTGTGATCAGATGCATAGTCTAACATTACGGAATTTTCAGCAAGATTTTTCATTATTTTTTCTTCAGCTCATTCTAAGTAATTATTTGCTTTCATAGTCATGATTGTCACCAGTTGTTTCACTTGCTTTCCAAATTAATGTCTGGAATAAATCCCATTTCACCCCCAGCCTGTGTAATAATCAATCAACTACCTTTATTGATTGGAGATAGAACTCCTGCCCTTGAAACAGTCCTCCACGATTTCATGACAAAAGTATAACAAAATATACATTTCATTAAGATATAAAATCGGCCTGTTTTCAGTTCTGAATCTTTTTCTTGTGTTTGTTTAAGCCTAATGTCATGATGTTCAATAACAGGTTTCTTATTTTTTTCAGTTTTTCCCCATTTGTTGTAGTAATCTTCTTAGGATTCTTTTACTTCCTGAAAATCCTATCAAATCTTTCAGCCATAATAATAATGAGCAACTGATTTTCTTTGAGATGAAATTCATTTACCTCACTATGCGTATGTTGAAATCATTTAGGCTTGTTACCAGTTTGTCGCAGATTTTTTATTTTCTTAGTGTACTGAAAGAAGTAGAAGCCTCTGATGGGTTTTCTCGTAGTTTTTTTAATAACTCCTTTTTCTGTTTCCCTACTCTTTGAACTTGTGATCATAATATATTACACACGAGTGCTAATTCTTCAAGGATTAGAATAAGCTTGTTGTCATTTCCAGACTTTCAAAATTTACTTCTTTTTTTTTTTCGTGAATTTATACACATTAACTCACAAGCTTGCCGACTTAATTTTTACAAGTCACAGTGGATTGTTCATTCATCCTACCGGCAACTTCAGATCAAATAAAAATTTAACCTATAATATACACGGCACTATAAATCAAGAAAAGCCAAACGCAGTACTGGCAAAATGTACTCTACAGATGATCAAAAATGACTGAAGATTATTATTACGCTGTTTCAGCAATAATGTATTCTAAAAATACAATAAATATAATATTTGTTTTTATTTTGCATATGCTTGCTATCAAAGTATGTCTTTACTGTTGATCAGCTAATTAGAATGATCCATTTATTAATACCTCATACTTAGAAAATTATTTCATTTAAAAGGAAGTGTTGACTTTACATTTATCAATATATGCATGATTTGTAATTTTTAATCACTGGACCATAAATTATCATAATTTAGATTTAGAACATTACCTATAACATTTTCAAACAAAAATTACAAGTTAAATAATTCAGAATAATTTTATTTTAATTGTAATTGATATTATAAAATGAATTGTTAAATTATACCGACCATTGATTTTGAATAATGATTTCTTTGTTAAATAAGATTTAATTTAAAATGTAAACTGATCAAGACTGAGATTCAATCATGGACAGATTTGATTATCAGTTTTGTAAACACTGATAAGAGAAATGTTTGTAGAATTGTTGATATATAGCATCATATTAGCTGCTTGATTACAAGCTTCAGATTTAATGCCTCCTACTACGATATATTATAATTATTATTACAATATATTATAATAATTATTATTGAAAAGTCTGACACTACTTTTCTAAGGGCAATTTAAAACTCTATACAGCGTTTTACAACTCTGTATAAAAATTCTGAAATGGCTGACATATACTTGATGTACAGAAAAACAAATGGATCTGGTGTAAAAGTAACTTTGCTTTATTGTGAAGTTCATTCAGATCACAAGACAGTTCACCAGTAAGATGTACATCAAAACCTCCATCACTTGCATGAGATATATACAACTGAGTTATAAGAAATGATAATGACAGACTACTGTCTATCTCTTCACCTGGCTTTCAGGAACACGGTTTTGAAGAAAATTGAAGATGAGCCAGAATTTTCATGCTGAAGAAAGTACCAAAAGTATTTCTACACACCCTCATACTCATCAGGAAGGTATTCATAGCTATCATACTACATAACATTCTTCACAATCAATTGCTGCATACCACCTTCTGTGTGTTCAAGCTTACTTACTGGCTGATTTCCAAAACAGAGTCTGTCACAGAGAAATGATTAAGCATGGTCCTAAAACTTTGTTTATCAAATATTTTATTTACACATGAGACATCATGTAAAAAGTCATAGTTTTTTATAGGACCTGGCAGAAACAAGGCTGTACTAGATTGAGTGATGCATCATTTCTGCTAATAGTACTGATAATGGGATAGTAAATGTTGAAATTTTAACAAAATATGTCAGACTTGCAAAAATTTTAAATTGAAAGGGCAATCAACAGTACAATACCAAGAGTAGCCAGTGTAAATCTAATTATACTATCATAGTCGAGGGATGAATGTTGGTTCCTTGCTAAAATTCAGAGCTTCCAGGAGCTTTATGGTGGGTGAAAGATAAGATAATAAGAGAACTCTGTGAGCAATCATCACAAAATATTGATTGATGATGATTCGCAACATTGGGTTTACCATGTAGATCCTTCATCATTGTGTAAATATAATAGTGTACCAAGAGAATTATCATATAAACACATTCACACGATAGAAAAAGCAGTAGTTCTAGTAATTAGGCCAACATTTACAAGTTTATCCAATCCTAACCTCCTTCAGAAGTGCTTACATAAGCAAACGCAAAATGAATCATTAAATAATGTTATATGGTCTAAACTGCTAAGTATTGAGTATTTTTGGGTTATGAGACTATGCGTGGAGCCTATCAAGCAATTTTAACATATTATGAGGGTAGTTAGTACAGATATATTACAATTTTGTAATAGTTAGGAATTGAACCTGGGATAAATATGTGTATTATATCAAAGCAAATAAATAAACTTAGAAAATAACCAAGGTAAACTTGTTGAGAAAAAAATTAAGCATCAAAAACAAAACTAATAAACATTATAATGATTTAAATGATTCAAAGTATAGATAGCTAGCATGCATTCATAGGCATTGTACATTTTTACATGCATTTCTCTGAAAAATTAAGTTTTTTCATCATTTTGGTAAACATAAAATCTATTTGACATAGACAGATGGAATTTTAACATTGAATTATACTAACAAGTTTACAACTTTTTTTAAGTTTTATAATAGATACGTTAAAAATTACATAAGATTATATGCAGTAAAAAAAATAAATAAATAGCCCCCAGTTCTCGGAAGACAAGAAATTTAGAAACTTTATTTAACATTAAAAATGACAATAAAATGATCAAAATTTATAAGACTTTAACTCATCAAAATTTCAAAGTTATAGCAAAAATAGTTTTCAAGCATTATGAACACAAATATCTCAAAATTACCACACGGATTACAAAAAATAAAATACAACGTCCTTAAATCAAATATAAAAGTTTCAATTCTCTACATACAAGGATTGTTCAATAAGTCCTTTGAAAATCCAAGAGAGTGCACTCATAGTATCAAAAATGGTTTGCTTTTAAAAAGCGTCATTTGTCACTAGAGTGCAGTTAAAGTTTCAGCTGTATCCATCACATGGTTTTATTGTCATAGTCAATTGAAGCAACAAAAGCTATTGTTTATTTAGAAAAATAGAAAAAAGTGAGTTTCAAGTGGTGATTAAACACTTATATTTAAAAGGCTTAACACCGAAAGAGATCAACACTGAGTTGGATGTAGTTCATGGCACATCTGCTCCTTTGTTTGCAATTGTTTACAGTTGGGTAAATGAGTTCAAACATGGCCGTACATCCACAAAACAAGTACATCATTTAGGACGTCCAATAAAAGTGACCACACCAAAATGATTGACAAATTTCATGATATGGTTTGGGTAATCGACAAATCAAACTGTACAAAATAGTAGAGGCCACAGGCCTCTATCGCAAGCTAGTGTTTTCAATTTTGTACGAAAAATTGGGCATGAAAAAATTTCAGCAAGATGGGTCCTGCATTTGCTCTAAGTGGAGAATAAACACAATTGTGGTCAACTCTGGCGCTTTTCCATCTCAATCTTGACGAATTTCTGCATCAATACATGACTGTGGACGAAACAAGGATACACTACTATACTCCAGAGACCAAGGAACACTCAAAACAGTGGATTTTTGAAGGCGAACGGGTTCAAAAAAAGGTGAAGACAGGGAAATCGGCCAGCAAGGTGATTGGCACAGTTTTTTTGGAATGCACACGATATCATCTACACTGATTACTAGGAAAATGGACGGACAACCAATATCTTGAGAGTATTATGTCATTACTGCACCGATTGAATGAAGAAATCAAGAAAAAACATCCTCATTTGAAAAAGATCCTCTTCCATCAAGACAATGTACGGGTGCATACCTGCGCAATTTCGATGACTAAAATTATGGAATTAAAGTTCAAATTATTACAACATCCACCATATTCACCAGATTTGGTCCCCAGTGATGGTTTTTTATTTCCAAATTTGAAAAAACGGCTCGGTGGGCAATGGTACATGTCAAACAAGGAGGTCATTGCCCAGTTACTTATTTTGAGAACCTACCAAAATCCTACTTTTTGGAAGGCTTAAAAAAGTTTGAAAAACGCTTGGAAAAGAATATAGAGTTAAAAGGAGATTATGTTGAAAAATAAAAATAAAAATCTACACAACATAATTTGTTTTTCTATCTTTTTCTAAGGACTTATTAGACCCTCGTATAATGTTAATTTGTATTTTCTGGTAAAAAATAATTTTTTTTTATAACAAATAAATTTAAATTTGCTAAATTTGTCAAACATCACCAATTTACTAATATATGAACAATGACTATTGTTTGCGTGGTACTGACTGTATCATGTAGTGGAGTTAAAAGGAAGTGCAAAATTAGTTTGTAAATTTGAGAAGTCATACCATGTCATACAACCGAAAAAAAAAAGTCAAAATGTAATCCACAATCTCAAATTTTTACAAAACTCTGTACATTTACAATTATTAACATTAAAGAATATCTCTAAATTTTTCCCCCCTGACATACTTTTTCCTATAAATTTTTCAATTTTCATATTACAAGACCGTTAGTGTTGGCTTGAGAGTTTCATGATAAGTGATGTTAAATAATACAAAAAAATTTCTCAGGTACTACTGCAGATGTTTTTTTAATTTAGATTTTTATTAAATAATACTCAATGAATCCGTTAAAAAATGGGATCTTCTTCAGAATTCCCCCTCAAAAACACTTTTTTTAGCTAATGAGCCAAAAATCAATCAATTTTTAACATTCAACAATTAGGTAGGTATATGCAAGTTTCAAAAATTGCTGAAAATATTTACAACCAGATAGGAGAAATAAACCAATAACACACTAACATGCTCTTATATACCGGTTTTGATTTAAATAATAAATAATTGCAATATTACTACTTAATTTATTATTTAAATATTCAAAACATTACTGTTAATTAGTAAGGTTAGAAAGTGAAACGAGCATAGGTTAAGTTTCGTTAATTATATTTATAAAATAAATAAATATAAATGGTTATATCTGGTTATTGGGTTATTTCTCCAACCTGGTTATTGTTAATATCAATATTTCTTGCTATTTTCAGATATCTCCAGGTGGAGAACTTACAAAATTTTGAGGTGAGAGAACCAAAAAGTACCAATTTTTATCTTTTATTTTGAAATTTGCATATTCCCACCTAATTCTTATTGGATATTGAAAATACATCAATTTTTGGCAGATTGTTAAAAAAATTAAGTGTTTTTTTTGGGGGGGGGGGGAAATTCCAGAAATGTATCATAAATTTAAAACACACTTTGAAAAAGACAATTTCTTTAAATTTGAAATATGGGAAAGATAAATGCTTTTATAAAACATTTAATAACTTGAGTATCCAGACTGCTAGAAACTTCATTTTATCAAACTATTTGTAAAATGTTGGACTTTTCTTTAAATAAACAGAACAGTGACTTACCAAAGCTCCATAAAACTACAAAGAAAATAAGTGTTTTTACACAATACTATCTCATGAATTACCCAACATCAAAAAATATAAGCTCAAACACACATATAAAATATGATGCTTGTGCATGGCAGAATCTTGGCAAAAATATATTAAGGGAACAACGGAGGGGGAAATTATTTTCTTCATTATATCATACAGGCTGAAAACATAATATTACAATAAGAATGAGCTCCTCTTTTTAAAAACATGGTTTATATCTTTAATAAATCCATTTTCTTAAAGTTATACAAGGTCCTTTGATGCCGTGTGGAAGCATTCAATTTCCCTTCATTTCAATTGGATTGCATTAGTTTGGCAGAAGGTTGAAGTATATACTAGATTGGTATGAAACCAAGCATCCTTGGCTGTGTTACAAATTAATAATTACAAAAAGGCACAAGAGTAGCAATTTTATCAGATCAACCACCAAAGGAGGCTCAAAAAACACCAGCAATATTAAGGATACATGAATCTGAAAAAATTCCTATTTTAGTAATAAAATGATAAGCAAAGGAACTGACACCAAAATATAGGATAGTGGTCAGCTTCATCAATGATCATTAGCAGATCCCAAATTTAAACAAAATTTCAGGTTACTCACTTTAAAATAAATCTGAACACACTATTTGCTAGTGTGCTCAGACTGCTGTGGTCAGCAACATCTCTGCATGTCAGTCTAAGTCTGAATAATACAATCACAAATTGTAACAAAGCCTACAGCATGACTTAAAATAAAATAAAACTGAAGCATAGTAAACACAAATGTATTAAAACTTGCTAATATTATTCTTTTATTAAAAAAAAATGAAATAACAGCACCTAAAGAGAAGTTTATGAATAAAAACAATAAAGAAAACAAAAATTGGAAGAAGTCTAAAACAAGGATTAAATTATTGAAGTGTACATAAGACCACTTTTACTCGCTGATTAAAAAATTGCACTAGTTCTGAAAAAATCACAGAAATAACAAGCATATTTCAACAACTTTTAAGGGAGACATATTTTTTGAACATTGAAAACATCAGCACAAAACAATGGAATAAAAAACTGAATCTCATAAAAAAAATAATAAAAACCAAAAAAATTAATTTTCAGTTTTATCCTCCGGATCCAACACGTGTTCTTTCAATTGTAGTCTCGTTTCAAAAAAGTCTCCTACACATAAAGTAATGGTCAAAAGTTAAACGAAGCCTTAATACCCCACAAACTCAATGGATACTCATAATTTCAATGAATAACACAGTAAACTAGCTCCAAGTAAATTATTTAACTGCTCCAAGTAAATTAGTTACAAAAACATTTACTTTACAGTTAAATTTATAAAAACGAGCTTAAGCTCGTTTTTACCAGCGAGTGAATTTAATATAATGAACTGTCTTAGTTTATTTAGAAACTACCCTAACTATTAAGAGACAATCAAGGATAACGAAATTAATTATCGAAAAAGAATTATCCCAATGAAAACACGTATCACGTTATATGAAATAAAACCTTAGTAACTGCAGTTCTAGAACTTATTTTTAACCTAGTTAGGTCTGATCCTGTGAAAACGTAATCACATAATACATCACAAAGTGCTGACTATAACCCAATTTTAAATTTGATAAAAAACCCAAATATTTAAATATAATATTGGGTAATTAAACTAATAAAAAGCTAATGTTATAGCACTAGATCAAACAGTACTACTCTAGAACGTTTGCAGTACAAAACATTAAAAAAATTACGGTTCCAGTAAATATGTTTTACAAAATAACAACTACAAATAGAGCTAACTCGAAACTATAACCTTGTAGCTACAAATCAAAAAAAAAACTACGACGAAAAATTGTTTTCTAAACAGAAAACATCAGTTAGACAGTTCCGTCTGTGACGAAAATCAGGGTTGCCAGCTACAATTCCTTTAAAATGACGAAAGGAAATCCAAACTGCAACTGCATATGGGAGTCATTTTTTTTTTTTTTTTCAAAAACTGAATATAATTTCCAGTATTGAGATACTAAATGCTAGTATGTATTTATTTTAGAATGTAACATCTGACACTTAAAATCTTTGCAATAGATTTCAGTATGAGAGTATTATTAACGACGTAATTATAATTAACATATTTTTAGAATTTCCTTTTCTATTTCCGCATTAGTTTCAAAATTACTGAAACGTATTAAACGACCCTTTAAAATCAATAAAAGGGGGTTTTCTTTGTGCCTAACTGTAGAACTATGAATCAAAATTATTTTCCCAACGAAAATTTATTTTATATTTTTATTTAACCTATTTACAAATATGAAAATTAAAGTTCACAAATTTTTTCTAGTTTTATCAAGTGTTTGTTTTTTTACCAGAGGTAATGGAAAATCCTTGCATCGTGAGCAAATATAACAATCCTTCAAGAATAAAGAAAAGTACCATCCGGAAAATTACCACAGAAAATAATACCGAAGGCCTTCACCGGAAATAGTATCAATGAAAAAATTATTTTATGCACTGTCGAGGTCCAACTAATGATTTTTTCAGTCACGATAACATGTTATTGGAATGTGTTCAAAAATTGTATTGTTATTAAATTTCTTTATGGATTGATGAATTAATTCACCATAAAAGCTTGTTCTTGGGAATATGAAAATCTATATCGTATTAAAAAAGCCGTGCGTGACCAGAATTTGAACCCGAGACCTCCGAATGAAAGGCAAAGACACTACCACTCCGCCACAGAGATTGCCTAGTTAATATACTGACAAGTAGTTTTATGAGTTTGAAAATTTCATAAAATTATACTATAAGTAGAAAACAAAATTTCATTGGGGTCCAAAAACACGACTGTAAATCATTAAAAGAAACCTAGCAATGATAGAGCGCTAAGCTTTTCAGAGAACATAGATTTTAGTACAAGTTTATTTTTTGGATACTCAGTTATAATGAAAGCCTAATCTTTCTGTAGTCACTGTTCCAGTATTTATTTACACCATAGCCCTGCAGTAGTCTTCGCATTATCTGCATCCTTGGAGCACATATGTATCTCCTAGAAAATCAACCACTTACAAAGAACATTCATCAAACAGCAACAACATGATTACATACGAGGTCTGTTAAAAAAATACTAGACTAACGTCATAAAAAAATGTGCTTTATTCAATAGTTACTTGTCTGGGTCTTCTTCAAAGTACTCTCCTCCCCGACGCGCACTTATCACTTATGGTGTTTCCACTTTTGTAAACAGTTCTGACACGCTTTTTTGTGATGTTCTTCAGTTCCTTTGTCGCATTTGCCTCAATCTCGGAAATCGTCTCAAATCTTCTTCCTTTCAAAGGTCTTTTGAGTTTGGGGAACAAGAAGAAGTCACAAGGAGCAAGATCAGGTGAGTAGTGTAGGTGGGGAAGAACAGTGATCGAGTGTTTGACCAAAAACTCAAGACTTCTGAATGGAGCGTTATCGTATGAAAAAACCAGTGGTGCATCTTCAATTTTTCGGTCAAAATCTCGTAATATAATCCAACTGATATCCCATACTCTTTAACAAGCTCTCTGATGGTCAGACGTCGATTTGCCCGAACCAGGGTGTTGATTTTGTCTACGTGCGAGTTGTCAGTTGACGTGGAAGGCCGTCTTCAATCGACTGACGGCCATCTTTAAAACGTCCATGCCACATAAAACATGTGGCACGCTTCACAACAACGTCGCCATAAGCCGTCTTGAGCATATCAAACTTTTCACTCGCAGATTTTCCGAATTTAACACAAAATTTCACAGCAACTCTTTGCTCGTTCAAGTCACTCATTCTAAAATCCACCAAACGAAAAAACAAACTTCACAACCACGTAGCTAAGCAACCAATAATAATACTTGCAATAAAAAGACTGCGTTGTAATCCATACGAACATGGCGACGCCAAGCGGATTTGACTGGAACCAACTGGACCCGAGCAATTCAAACAGTCTACGTATTTCTTGAACAGAACTCGTATGTGGCAGTGTCCTCTATCCCCCTCATCCTTTGAAATGTCACTCTACCATTAATCTCTATGACTCCCAGTGAATAAATAAGAGTACATGCAGCCTATGCAGTTCAATCACATTCTCTATCATTTTCATGACAGCTGCTCCTAGATGTACAAAAAACAACTTTTCTATTGGTAGTCCCTGCAGCCATCAAAGTCACTTCCACTAACTCAAATTCTGAGCTAGTTGCCATATTGCTTTACAGGCCACTAGTCCAAACCCACCAGGTTGGTCTAGTGGTCTTCCTAAATCAGCTGATTTGGAAGTCAAGAGTTCCAGCGTTCAAGTCTTAGTAAAGCCCGTTATTTTTACACGGATTTGAATACTAGTTTGTGGATACTGTGTTCTTTGGTTGGATGAGTTTCAATTTACCATATATCTCAGGAATGGTCAAACTAAGACTGTACAAGACTACACTTCATTTACATTCATACATATCAACCTCATTCATCCTCTGAAGTATTATCTGAAAAGAAATTACCGGAGGCTAAACAGGAAAATGAAAGGCCACTAGTCCAAATACAAACAGTGTTGGGTATTAAAAGTTAGTTAAGAGCAAAAATAGTCATTTATCATTCTTTCATCCAACCTTTACTATGCAAATAGTAAAGCATCTGAAGAGAAGTTGTACCATGTCACATAAGCGAAAACAAAGTCAAAATGTAATCCGCAATCTCAAATGTTTACAAAACTCTATATATTTACAATTATTAACATCCAAGAATATCTCTAAATATCTCTGGCAGATAATTATGAAAACACCTTCCTGAAGAGTAAGGTGAGAAATGCTCCCTTATTATCAAGACTGATCTTCACTATAATCGGGCGCCAAAGTGCTCAACAGAACAATTGGAGTACGCTTAGGCATATGGCAAGAAGTTGTTGGGTCTAATGCTTACCTCCAATGGGCAGCTTTACTTCATCTTACAATTACTAGTTAGGAAACTGCCTAGTCACTATTTGCAACTCTCTCTGTGAAAGGGATCTCCACAAAACTAGGATTCCATCAGGTGCATTAGTACCAGACTGAAAGGGGGAATTGTGTCAGGTGAAGGATGGAAATATATTGCTTATCTCCCACCTAAGTACAGATACTTCTTACATAAATGATCTACAAAGGATCAGAATACAATTCCAAAATTTGTTCATCTTAAAATCAAACCTATATATACTAATTAAAAATTTAATACCCACTACATAAAAAAAGACCCAGCAGCAAGGTACCGATGTCCAGTTTCTGCAGTAAATAGGGGGATAAAACATCCCATGAAATTCTTGCATTCCATTCAATTTCCAATAAGCCCTTACAAATCTGCAAGTTGTATAATTTCTTTTTACGTTGTATTGTTTGATAGATAAAATACTTTATTTTACTAATTTGGTTATAATATTTTTTACATGTAATAGAACATTGACTATCTGTCATTTGAGAATTCTCTGAAGTTATAAAAGATGCACTTATAATATTTGGAAGGTTGCACAACAATAAAACAAAGAGAAGTAAAAATTAAAATTTGGTTGTAGAATGCTAATCAAGAAAAATGTTACTTTACAAATAATATATTTTTAAAGATCATTTAGAAAAAACTATGTATTTATCTTTGTTTAAATCCAGAAATATGTTTTTTTTCTATCAAGACCTGCACATCAGAACTAAATATTGTGTAGTAACACTGCACATTTATATTTCTGTAAAAATATTTCATGTTACTAGGTAGTAATTACTACAGATATTTATGGAATACAAAACTTAATTATCATGATTTTCTAGCAGTTTAATAATATATATATAAAGAAAAATGTTTGTGTGTCCATTTGTCTTTTATACAGGACTAGTTTTATTCTGATCATGATCAAATTTTGCACACTATTCGCGAAAAAAGAGGAATATTGTTATTTACAATTCATTTTGAAAAACTATTCCCACCCATTCTTAAGCAAAACTTTAACGTGTAACTTTGTAGTTTTTCTTAATCATAAAAGCAGTGTGGAAATCGACCCAAGAGGAGTTAATTTTCTGCAAGCCCATATAATTTCCTAAAAAATACAATTTGCCTAGTTCTCACAGCA
The DNA here is from genome assembly GCF_047948215.1 of Lycorma delicatula. Taxonomy (NCBI): domain Eukaryota; kingdom Metazoa; phylum Arthropoda; class Insecta; order Hemiptera; family Fulgoridae; genus Lycorma; species Lycorma delicatula. The sequence continues at coordinate 59,334,490 of NC_134456.1, forward strand.
TTCTTAGTTCCTAAATTAGTAACAAAGTTGAAAATTTGCACACAATTGTTTTGTTCTTGACCCCGTTGTGAGCCACCATTTCTCTTCTCACCCGTTTTCACCTCCTTGTTAGCCTACAAAAACCTAAAATTCAAGCAACATCCAGAGCTACCGAGTACCAATAGGTGTACTTAATTTAGTTTTTTATCCTGTTTTCAAATATGTATTTGGAATTTGTCCATCGCTCACAGTTTTTTAATTTTTTTAAATATTTTAAAACTTTTTTTGACCATTGTCAAGTAAAAGTTCCTAGAGCATTGTAAATATGACGAAACCAAATGAGCTAACTCAAACAGTAGCATTGCTACTGTTGTGCAGGTTCAGACATGTATAAATGTGATCTAGTGTAGCACACATTCATCAGAATGATGCCAGTTGCAAGATAGTACTTAACCAGTAAACACGTCATTGTGAATGCACTGAGTGTTTGAATTATTGTGTATTACATATTTACAACCTTTTTCTTTTAATTAGTGGTTAGTTACAAAATGCCTAGTTTGTTTAAATCATCCTAACAATTTTTGTTATGTATGTGGTGAAATGATGCTCAAGTCCCAAACGCAAAACCTTACTTCATTAGTAAAAAAGTGGTATAAACTTTATTTTGGGTGTAAAGTTGGGGATCAAACAAGGGCCTGGGCCCCAAATTTCTGTTGTTTATTGTGTTCTAGGGTTCTCACTACATGGAAAAATGGCACACGCCTCATGCCATTTGCTATCCCTATGATTAGGAGGAAACCCAAAGATCACTCTTCTGACTGTCACTTCTGCTTAACAAATATTAAAGGGCTTACATCAAAACATACAGTGGTGTAATTTTAACGATTTCATACAAGATTTAAAGTTATCCAAAAACCAGTCTGAAATGCTTGCTTCCAGGTTAAAAGGATCGAATCTTCTTCAAAAAAATACAAAGATATGTACTTATCGTAATTGTCATTCTGAATTTAAAGACTATTTTTCTGAAGAAAATGGCTTAGTGTTTTGTAATGACATATCTTCCCTTATGGAGACACTATGTAATGAACATAACTCGACAGAATGGCGCTTGTTCATTGATTCCTCTAAAGTTAGTTTAAAAGCTGTGCTTCTGCATAATGGCAAAAAATTCCCATCACTACCTGTGGCTTACTTTGCTAGTATGAAACATATGAAAACTTTAAATTTATATTGGAAAAGCTTTAATATGCAGTGTACAAATGGAATATTTGTAGTGATTTGAAGGTAATTACACTTATTCTTGGTCTGCAGCTTGGTTACACCAATTGCTGTTGTTTTTTGTGTGAATGGGTTAGTAGGGGCAGAAAAAACCATTTCATTAGAAAAGAATGTTCTAAACATGAATCACTCACTTCTGAACAGAGAATGTTAAAAATGACCCACTGTGTAATTCTAAAAATGTGTATCAATCTCCGTTACATTTCAAACTAGAATTAATGAAGAATTTTGTCAAGGCCATGGACAATACTTCTGGTTTCATGTACTTAAAACAGAAGTTTTCTAAAATTAGAGATGAAAAAATTACTGAAGGAATATTTGTGGGTCAACAAATACGATCATTAATGTACGATGAAAGATTTGAGGAACTATTGAATTCACTGGAGAAAGCAGCTTGACAAACATTCAAAAATGTTACTCAAGAATTTTTTGGGAAATCAAAAGGCAGAAAGTTACCGTGATATTGTTAATGATCTTACAACATCTTAAAAAAATTTGGGTTGTAATATGTCCTTAAAAGTACACTTCCTGTACTCACATTTAGATTTCTTCCTGGAAAATGTTGGCGCAGTGAGCGATGAGCACTTTCATCAGGGGATTTCAACTATGGAAAAGAGGTATCAAGGCAAGTTTTTGGAATCCTAATATACTGGCTAATTATTGTTGGACCATGGAGAGGGATGCTCCATAGGCGAAATATAGCAGAAAATCATCATTTCTTACTTTCTAGGCGAGTCAAATGTTTGAATATTGTGTAGTTAAAAATGCACAAAGTATTAAAATGTTTGAAATTATAAATGCCTGTATATCAGACACCTTGCGTGATGAGGGAAAAACTGATATTATATTTGAATTCAAGAGAAAAAATTACGATCAGAATTACATATTTTTTCTTCCTCAGGCAAAAGAAAAATCTTTTTTGTTCCCTAGTGTATTGTAATGAATGAAATAAACATCCAAAAATGGTGTGAAAGGATGAATGTGCATGATGAAAAAATTAATGTGCATGATGAAGAATGTTTCCTTAAAAATCACCAAGGACTTGTTGAAACACATCAATGATTAAATCAGAAAAGATCATCGCTCAATGATTTGCAACCTGGCCTTTCTTTTTCCTGATGTTTCAAGAGCTGTTATCTGTTTCATTGTTCATGACCATTTAGGCTTCAGAAAGGTTTGTGCATGTCTTAACGGAATGTCACAAAAAAATACCAATGGGATCTGCTTTGGAATTTTTGATGTGCTACACAGAAAAAAGTGATGAGTTCCTTAATTCAATTGTTGCTAGTGACAAAACATGGATTTCGCATTACACGCCATAGAGAAAACAGCAGTTAAATGAATAGCATCATCCTCAATCACCAACCAGACCAACAAAGGTCAAGCCACAGCCATTTGGATGCAAACTGATGGTCACAGTCTTTTGGGATCAGTTTGGCATACTGCAGATTGATTTCATGCCACGTGAAACGACTATAAATGCAGAAGCCTACTATACTTACTGTAGAAACTCTGCGCAAGTTACAGCCCGCCATTCAAAATTGGTAACATGAGCAGCTGACCGATGGGATCATCCTGCTGGACGTTCACATGTTGTGGGTTCGACATGAGATTTACTGAGAACATTTGGATGGGAAATTTACAATCAACCACCATACAGTCTGGACTTAGCTCCTTCTGATTACCATTTATTTAGGAAATTTTGAGTGGTAAGCAATTCGTGGGTCACAATGAATTAAAAATGTTGTTATCAGTGGCTATATGGACTGGCGGCAGGAGGATACAAGGGTATATTGAAGCTCGTGCTTCGCTACGATAAATGTCTTAATTCATGTAGAAATTACATAGAGAATTAGTATAAGGTATGCAGTTTAACATATTAAATATATATAATAAGTATATAAATAAGGGTTTTTTTGATAAAGCCCTTACTATTGTAATGAAAGAAAAATGTGCTGATCTTCAGAATAAAAAAGTATTTCATTCAAAATTATTTCTGTAATAAAGGCTCCACCTAACTAGTTTCCTGGAAATATCTAATTATATTGATTGATAGGTCTAAAGTTTTTTCAAACCAAGATTTAAGACTGTAAATTATAAACTTTTTTTAAATCTAATACAACATTAAAAAAATATTATATAATCAGTATTGCCTAATATAATTAATTACCTGAATTGGTAGTGAGGCAGTCTAGTCCAGTTTGGTTGGCAATGAATATGTTTTCACTAAAATCCTATGATTTTAGTACTTTACTGAAAATGCATTTCTTGTCTTACATTTTTATAAATAGCGGTAACAAACATATGAAAACTTTGTTGTGTTTCTAATGTAACTTTTTATGCTGAATTCAAAAATGTTAACAGAATTTTTCCATCATCCAGAGATTTTGTGTGATAACATTTGTTAAGTATTGCTAACATGTAATTCTATGTATTTTTTTAGGAATAACATAGGTATCTAGAAGATATTTTCAGATTTCTAACAGGGGGTGGGGTACAAACATAACATTGTGAAGACAATATACGTATTGATTCATTTACGATAGGTTCTACATATCAGCAGAGCAGTTTTCCAAGTCACACAGTTAACACATCAGTAATGTTTAAACATTACATTATGTGTGTATGTACATAATGTATTTTCATTGTTTTGTGATTTACAGGTACTGTGACAAGTGTGTTATGTTAGTGAATAAATATAGGAAGTGCAGAAATGATCCAGATAATTTTCTGTGTTTTTTTGTGTTAACCTTAATTTCATATATACATAATGAAATTTGATTTACTTACATGCTTTTGGAAAACAATGGGCTGGTCAGAGTTATTGACATTTTCTTGAACATTGCTATAAACTTCGGAACCACTGTATAAAAGTGTATCTCTACTTTATACCACTTATAAACATGGTATTAACTTAGATGATCAGAAAGCGTCTTTCTTCTGTTAAATATCGGTACAAACTCCCTTTCTTACTCAAAGTTCTTGGCTAAAAATTAAAAATAACTTTTAGAATTAGTTTAATTGGTCTATGATTTTTTACTGATCATTTTCATAGAAAACACCAGAATCTTAGAATTTTTCTTCACTGCACAAACTTTCCCACTTTACAAACCCTTCATCACGAGCTGTAGTTTTTCATAAAACTATAGCTAAATTTGGTCATACACAAACTACTTGGACACTAGCTTTATTTTATTTATAACCAGGCGTTTTTGATTACTTCTCTATAAATTCTTCAGCATACATATATATATATATATATATATATGTGTATTTTTTTTTTTTTAAAGAACAATTAACATAAGACACTGCATACAGACACTCTGCAAGTGTCTGTATGCAGTCTTCTCACACTGGATTACATATTCATAAGTAAATATTTTGAGGTGTAAGAATAATGTTACATTTAGTAGTTTATTTGTAATAACTATTCATTACAAGAATGTAATTTTTTATTGTATAAAAACATATTTACATAATTATATATAAATTTAAGTTATAATTACTCATTTAGATAAGTTATTTACAAGTTATATAAACATTATGTTTCTTTAAAAAAAAAAATTATAGAATATGTATTATATACACCTCAGAATATAACATCAGTCATTGACTAATACAACCCCTAATGAAGTTGACAAGCTCGAACAGCCATGAACTGAAGCAGAACAAATACAGGCGCTAGTATTTCTGAATATTCACATGAATTTTGCCCTGTTAATTTTTTACAAAGAAAAAATTCAAAAATAAATAATAATGATAAAAAGAATAATGACCACAAAGCACGTAGAAATGCAACTTTATACATAGCTTCTAGGTACATTCTTATTAAAACAATTACACAAAAATACGCATTAAGGGCATCAGCAGCAAATAGTGGTGAAAACACAATCCACCAATCTAATGAAGGATGATCTTCTTCAAGTTTAACTGCAACAAGGACAGAAAAAACTGTAATTGATATTAAATCAACCCATATCTCAAACACAGTCAATCCAAGCCACTGAACTAATTCTTTAAGAGAAAAAAACATTTTCAGAATTATCTCACTACTCTTGCACTAAATGTTTATATAATTTTATATGAACTGATGAATTTGACCTAACTCTGGTATCCCCTTCCAAATCATCAGTAAGTGGTTCTAAATCATCTGAAACAAAAAATAACAAATACAACTGAGCATAATAATATACTAAGCAATTACAATAATTTAAATAGTATAATTTAGAGATCAAAATTAGAGTAGATAAGAATACTTTAAATTAGTAAATTTCAAGTACTTATTTTTGTACTTTTGAAAAGTTTTGGATATATTATACTATGAAAACACTAAGTGTGCAAAAATGCTGTGCAAACAGGAAAAGTAATGACCAGGGGAGAGTGCCAACAACCCAGCCAATAGTAACTACTAAAAACTGAAAATTTCTTTGAATACTGTTCAAGTTTACACCTAGCAGATATACCAGATATTGATATTCTTATTTATAATAAATCAGTTAAAGCAATGAATGACATTCATTACTTTTATTTGCAACTAGCCACAACATTGAAATTGAAACTTGGTGCTCAATTTAATACTAATCTGCAGACTTGGGAAAATATTGGAATACAAATATTTTTAAAACAATTAAAACTAACTTATCAAACAATTTTATAGTACAAAATATGCAATTTAAGAGTAAGATATCCAAAATTTATTTCCTGGAAACATCTTGCAGGTGAGCTTCACTTCTACGTAAAAATACCTGCAGTCTCTTACTGACATAAGGACCTCAGAACTTTAAAAGCTTATAAAACTTTATTTAGATAACTAACAGATTCGGTTGAGGTCTCATTCCATAGCAAAACACATCAAGTTTGACTCACGTAGTTCATTAGTACCAAATTCAGCCACCAACACTGTCACCAGAGTCATTAAAAATGGATACATTTACTGGTGCGGAATGTGCTTCCTGTGTGTTTTGGTTTCATGATTTGCAGTCAGCAACTGCAGCAGTTCACTGTAATTTTCATAGAAAGTAAGATACGGAGCCTCCTAATGGGCATACAATTTACTCTTAGCACCAAAACTTCATTGAGACAAGTTTTTCTGTTAAAATATACAAAATCACCAGGACACCCTCATGTCCCTGAAGCTCTGTGAAATAGCTTGGAGAAAGCTTTGCATGGGGTTCGAAGAAATCAACTGGATGTGCATCACATGAGACTGGCGTTCCAAAATAGACTTTTCTGTTGTAATATGTAGACAATTACACTTGAAGTCATACAAACTAACCACGTTCAACACATTGCAGATGATAAGTTGCTCAACTGCAGTTTTGTGTGGAAATGATGGATAGAACTGCAACAAAATAATTTCTGACAATGTAATTTTTAATGATAGTCAGTCATTTTCACATCAGTGGCAAGGTGAACACCCATAACTGCCGAATATGGGTTAGCAAAACCCTAATGAAACTTAGTAGCACATTTGTGAGCTGAAAGATCAATTTTTTTGTGCCTTAAGCAAACAAAGACTATACAGTTTAGTTCTTCTTCCAGGAGGTAACCATAAATGGTACCATTTATTTGAAAATGCTTCAAAATTTTTTTAACTCCTCAGTTAAAGACAATGACAACCAAGATGGATGTCAGTACTATCAGCAAGTTAAGGCACCACTTCACTACCACCTAGATGTCTGAGATTTTCTTGATACTCAATTCCCTGGTCGGTAGATTGGTCATGAAGACCCAATTGCATTACCACCTTCCTCCCCAGATTTGACCCAGCCAGATTTTTTCTTATGGGGTTTCATTAGAGATCAGATTTACATACCACCTTTGCCTGCTGATCTTATTGAGCTAAGACTTCGAATTAATAATGCAGCTGCAGAAGTAAGTCTAACTTGCTGGCTATAGTCTGGAATGAAATTGACTTCAGGTAGGATGTAAGTCACATTACAAATGGAAGCCATATCAAACCAAAGTGAATGTTAAGTGACAAGCTTCATGTGATTTGTTTATGTTTAAGTTGGTGCAAGCTTAGTTCTAAATGTTACTAGTGATACTAATCACCTAGGGCTACCAGCAAAATTGAAAAATTCTTTATTTCCTAGATGCCCCATTTAAGATGTTTTCCCTTTTTTTACCTTCCATTCAAATCTACAATGTCATTATTAGGTTTCTTTAACTTCATTATGAGCATCAGCTTTTCATTAATAATGTCATAAAAGCTTGAATTTCATATATTTTTACCAAACTAAAATATGAAATTTGGGTAATATTGTTAACATTATGTATTTTGCATTAAGTTTACTTGAAGTATGATGATTGCTTCCATATTGGAATTGTTTACTAGCTTATATTACAGGTATTAATGGCAAGCAACAATTTGAAGGATTTTTATGAAAGAATCATGTGTGATATGCTACCACCAGTGAAATGTCACAAAATATTAATTCAAATTGGGGTCTCAGTGTATCTTGGTGCTGTTTATTCCACAATTTTGCACTAACAAATTTTTCAATGGTATGTTCACACATATCTCTCTGGAACCACCAAGTAATACTTATGATTGGCTTTGATACAAAATATACTTGTTTCCTGTGCATAAAACAAATGCTCATCATGGATCAGAATAAATAATAAATCTCTCCTTAATTACACACATATACATGAATAAAAGTATAAGATATTTCTTGTTTCTTCAGATGATAATAAATCATGAATTTTCATTTTACTCAATAGTCATTATATAAAATATTACAATGATAATGAATAACACACTAAACTAAATATATTCAGTTAATTGTAAGTTTTATCTTAAATTAAAGGTCATGTCAATTAATTTATGATAAAAATAAATTAATTATAAAAGCAAACTGATTAAATGAAGTGCACTAAAACTGTCTGATATAAAACAGTGTGTCCCCTCTATTAACATATAAGAATGAAAATTCTGCCACACCAATCTCAACTCTGTATTAGAAAAGATATTGACTTTTTATTGAATCTTGATAAGTGCAACCATTAAACATCATGAATTACTTTATTTGGCTGCTTTATCTGCTTACACAATCAGCAAAATCACAACCACCAGCAGCTAAACATCTTCACCTTTATCCATACAGCAAATATGGATAGTTGTCATGGCAAGTATGGCAATTTTTTAAGTATGGTAAGGTCCTACAAAGAAGGGTCACTAGTTCTCAGAGTATAGAGATTTATTCTGGTATTTTGATGCCTCAATACATTCAAAAAGAAATGGCTAAAGTGATGAGAGAGAGTGAAGTCAAATTATGAGAGAGCCAAGATTCATCAAGGTGTGAAATGTTGGAATAAGTTGTAAGAATAAATAAACCAAAAACTATTACTCCAATATGTTCTATGGACATAATAAAAAATAAAAAGTTTATAATTCATTATAAATGCACCATTAGAACATTTTAGGCTGTTGAAATTTTTTTTTTCGTCATTAGGTGGATTGTATGGGTTGCAATGTTGTAACATCATAAATTGTGTTTCAGAATATGGAACAAGTTTATTCTTCATGTTTAAATGATTTTGAGCTACAAAACACTTAATCTATAATTTTAACAATTTTTTTCATAAGGGTGGTTATTAAGGGTTCAAACGTTGCAATAAATCATAAATTACATTATCATCAGTAAAGTGATTTTAATTCATTATAAATGCACCATTAAAACATTTCAAACAGTTGAAAACTAACTTTTTTTTTTTAATTTGATTATAAGGGGTGGTTTCTAAGGGTTGAAACATAGTAAAACATTATATTCTACAACATAAAAGAATGTTTATTCTACATATTTAAACATGATTTCAATCTAAGAAACATTTAAATTTATGGTTTTTGAATTTTTTTAACAAGTGGTAAGTTTTCACCCCCAAAAAATAAAAAGCACACATCAGGAACATATAACTTTTGAAGCAGAGGGTTAGATAAGCTTAATTACAAATTTTCAAGAAAAACACAATGTTGTCCAAAAGAACTTTGAGGTAATACTCTATTTTTACCGTCAAACACTGGACTACATGATAAACTAGCCAGTCTCCCGATTACCCACTTTAGGTTCTTTTTTCTCTCACTACATCACACAATTGCTTCAACACTTGCAGATAGTATATTGGTTCATTGTAGTGTCCTGAAAAACAAATTCGAAGTGAACAACTCCTTTGATGTCGAAAAACAAATCATCATGGATTTCTCATTTCATTTCACTTGTTTTTTTTTTTTTTGTCTGGGCAATGAAGCTGTCTTCCCTGGCTGGACTGCTGTTTTGTTTCAGAATCATAGCCATAACACCAGGATTCATCCCCTACTTTTGACAAAAAATCCAAGTTAGTTTGTGCTTGTTCTTTCAATTCCTGACATACTCTCAGACAGTCCTTCTTCTGGTCATTGGAAAGCAGTTGTGGAATAAACTTTGCTGCAACATGTCTCATGTTCAAATCTTCGGTTAGGATTCTATGGCATAAAAAAACCAGGAAATTTCAGTTATTTCCTTCAATTCATTGACTGTTCAGCAATAATCAAACATGTTGGCATCATGGACTTTTTGAACATTTTTATCTGTTTGTTTGGATATTGAGGGACAACCTAAATAGCATTCATCTTCAAGTGACATTTGGCCACTTTTGAACCAGGCAAACCACTCGTAAATTCTTGCCTGGCTTACAGCTTCCTTCCCATAAGCTTCCCAAAGCACTGAAACTGTTTCTGCTGCTGTTTTCTCTAAAGGAAATAGAATTTGATGTTGGCACGTTGCTCCTTAAGTTTGCCATTGCAAAATCACTGACAGGGTTGGGAGGGGGTTAAGAAAACAATCATTCTGTCTGCTGTGATGGTTTGTCATGAACACTACAAAACAGTTATTGTTAATTTTTTGAAAATGTTATAATAGAATAAACAATTAAAAGCCACAACACAATAGCATTTATTGAATTCAAAAAAAACATATGAATCCATAGACAAAGAAATACTACTACAAAAGATGAATGAATATGGGGTAGATAACAAAACTACCAAACTCACAGAGCTAACCCTCATAAACACAATATCAAAATTTAAATTCAGAGGACACCTAAATATTCCCTTTGAAATTAAAACAGGTTTAAGACAAGGAGCTGGACTATCTCACAACCTCATTCTGGACACAATACTAAACACCTTCTGGGAAAAGAAAGAACAAGGAATAAGGATAAAGACAAAAACAGCAGAACCCAAGTCAGGTGTCTGGCTTTTGTGGATGACCTGGGCTTTGCTAGCAGAAATAGAGGAAGAACCAATTCAAGAGGTATAGGTTTTAAAACAGGTGGTTGAGAGAGCAGGCCTACAAAAATCCTTTGAAAAATCAGATATAATGCCTAGCATCAAAAATTAACCCAAAAATAAAATTAACATAGAATACAGTAAATCTTAATGGTGCTTAGTTTCAAATATCTACAGGAAACAATAAAATACAAAAGTACAGATAGAACAGCAATAGAAGAGGGAAGAAACAAATTGGATAAATTATGTTTTCCTGACATCCACAAAAAAAACTTTCAAAAATGGTCAAACTCAGAGAAACGTTACATCTTACCAACCTGGAACCATTAAAGAAAATAGAAAACACTGAGAACAATCGTAGGAGTCAAGAAAACAACAGGATACATACTGAAATCCAACCAACAACTATATGAAGAAATACAGGTTATTGAAAAAGTGATAAAAAGACTCCTGGGCCATATATAAAAATGGATGAACAGAGACTAAAAATATTCAATTAACTCTGGGAACAAAGGAACAACCATAGGTACCTACAACACAACCTAGGAATCCAAAAACAGGGAAAGAAAGATAGAAAGCTAATCAGACAAAAGATACATGAAGTTGAGTTTGAAACTGTGAAGAAATAAAAGACTCAACAAAAGTGAAATGGTTGGAAGAGAAAGACCAACACAGAAAGAATGAATGGATACTGGAAGAAAAGAAAAAAGAAACTAGAAGAAATTATACTTTTGTGATCCTTAGTTGGCCTAACTGCAAAAAAATATATAGTAACTCAGTTTATTTAAAAATCTAATTAATATATAATTAAAACAATTCAAATTTTTAAAACATTATTTTGGTTTTTACACTTACCAATAACATCGACTGTATTAGTAGTTGTGGCAACATCAAATGTACCCATTAAATGCTCATGTAACTGTAAAGCTAAGTTAATTGCTTTAGGAATTGCAGCACCCAAACTATGGATTATTATCTCAGTCTCACCATCATCAATCAACTTCATACATTGGGAAAATTGACCCTAAAAACAAACCAGTTTTCACAATATTAATAAAATTAAAAATAATTATTAGACTTCATTGCATATATCAGTAATGGAATAAAACCTTTATAACAGTTGGTAGAATAAATTACCTAGCTATATAATAGGTTTATGTCAAGGTGTGTAAACATGCCAATCTGGATTCCAAAGAAATAGTGTTCTTTTAACAATTATGGCAAAAAAATAATTAAATTAAAAAAAATAACATATTTCACTTTAATTAATTATATACATTAAACAATTTTAACTAAGTTCTAAATGCAATTAAAATACAACTGGAATAGTTAGGGCATATTTTTTAATTTTTCCACGAAAAATAGACAGTTACTTTATGGTTACCTACAGTTATAGTTACTTTATGGCATGGGTTTTGTAACATAAGAAATAGAATTAAAACCCAAAATCTTCTACTTTTAAGTAGAACTGCACCAAACCTTTTGTTTCTATTTAAGAAGTTAACAAATATCAATAGAAATTCCATAACCCATTTCACTAAAGAGTGAAACAGTATAATGATACTGTTTCACTCTTTAGAAGTGGCTAAAAGGGAAACACCAATATTTTTTTAAATTCAGTAATTTGCAAAGAAAAATTCTAATCTTTCATAAATTGCATAGCAAAATGTAACAACTATGAAATCAATCTCTAATCCAACTTCCCTCTCCAAGGGAAATTCCAAATGCATTTCCATAGAATGTTGGTGCTTCATCTGTCCTGAAATTCAAGCTTCCATCACTAGTTTCAAAAAAAAAAAAAGAGTGGAACTTTAATTATATTTATTCCTTCTAGAGATGATTGTTTAAGGCTAATTTCTAAAGTTGAAGTAAATATTCCTAAAAAGATTATTACATTATTGTTTCTAACAAATTTCAACGCTGTGAGTATTTCAAAAAATGGGTTTGACCCTCTATGTCCCTCAAAATGAAAAATTGCTGCACAGCATTAATTTACTACCTACAAGAGATATCAAGCATAGTTTCAAGTTTCCAGTTCTTCCAGTCCCAGCAGTCCTTTTTTAATATATATTTAATTCATCCCTTAATTGAAGTAAAATAATTATTACTTTTCCTAAAGTGAAATACTTTTCTTTCAAATTAAAAAAAAAAAAATTGTAGATAAAAGTAACTATTTAAAAAAAAATAATCATATCACACCTACAATCACAAATTGTCTCCACTGTTGTATAGTTTATATATGAAACATTCAATTTAAATTTTTGAAAGTTGGACCTATACAAAAAAAATGCTGTGAAACCTAATAAAAATATGATATTGTACTGAAATTCTTGGTAAAAATTATAGAGCAAAAATTGGTAGTTTTGTATTGTTTTTGATCTGAAAAATTTATGAGAAAATATTTTCAGAAATAACTCTTTTTCTCAGTAACTTTTTGTTTTGTTTAGGGGCACTCAATGACAAATCATCCAGTAATTAATTTCTTGACTCATATCTTAAATTCTAATGAATTTTTTATTTATAGTTTATCTTATACGATACACTAAAACAAATGTTAGAAATTTTCAGTTTGTAGTTTTTTAATGAATTTTCAAAACCAACAAAAAATTTGTAAAACTGTTAACTAAAGATAAAAAAGGAGCTCTATAACCATTGGTTCTAAAGAGTTCTGATATAGGTTGCTGTAAGACATTTTTAAAGTACTTTTGTTGATAACCTACTTATAAAACCTTGTGACCCTTTTGATGACTTTCATTTTTTAAATCTCAAAAACACCACCTCTTTGAAATTTAAAAAAAAAAAAATGTTGTTCAATAAATGACCTACATATACAAATTTTGATGATATAAAAACAATGGGTTAATAAGAAAATAATTGGTCAGTGATATAATGCATATGCAATCTGTTAAGACAACCTTGGTTGTTTTTTTATATGCATGTATTCCAAAGTTTCTTTAATAGGTTTTTTTCTAAAGCCTCTTTCAGATAAAATTATTATCTCCAGAATGTTTAATCCAATGATAAGTCACGAATGACAATAAGTCATTCAGAAAGTTCTTGGCCAAACACAGAGATGACACAAACATCACCATATGACTGATATTTACAAAGTATGATCCTTCTGATGGCAAGCTATGAAAGATGTGTTTAGCTGCTTGTTTATGGCATGTGAGTAAGAATTTGTAACATTTACTGGAAAACTGAAGTTTGAGCAGCTATAAAGTACTTTTACATTACAAAGTTTAAACTCATTGACCATAAAAAAAAAGAGGTAGATTCTACTTTAAAAGAATCTTTCCCTTTATTTTTGATGGTAAAAAAATGGGATGCTAAATTTAAATTTTGTTATAGACGTATTCAAGATGATGAATGCATGGGATACCCAAAAACCACTATGAAAAAAAATTATCACAAAAACCTACAATATCATATTAAATGATCACTAACTGAAATATATGTGAGCTTGCAAACACACAACTATCTTAATAGACCACTACATTTTGTATAATGTAATGGAAACATTTTACATAATGTTTTGGGCATGAAAAAGCTTTCTGCTCAATGGGTGCCACGTTTGTTAACAGTCAACCAAAATCGTATTTGATTGAACAGTTCTCAAGGCTGTTTAGACTTAAACACAATATTACTCATTTTTTTTTTATCGTCTATGACTGCACTGCATCACTTTAGTCATTCGTCTATTATCCAAGTTTTATCTTGTCTATAGTGTCCTCTGGTGTGAGGTCAATTTCCTTCAGATCTTCTTTTATATCTCTGATCCATCTTCTGCATCCTGTCTTGGTGTTTTTAAAGTTGAAATTGTACTGTACCAGCTGTTTCAGAAGTCTCAAATCTTGCATCCTCATGAAGTGTCCAAAGAATCCTAGTCTCCTGTTACGCATGGTATCAGTGATGGGTTCTAACTCTTTGTACATGACTTTGTGGGCATGATCCACCACTGCCTGTCTCTTTGGTACTTTTTGTTGATGCAGGTTCTTCCAGTTCTTCTTTTGATTTTCTGGAGTCTGTTGGTCTTTGATAGTTCATTCTGAAGAATGTTTCTGTTGCATATGCAACTTCCGGTTTTATAATTGTAATGTAGTGTCTTTTTGTGTTTATGGATAGGAATTTTTACTGTAAGCATACCAGGTTAATTTTTGTGCTTTAGCAAGTTTGTTTACTCTTGTTTGGATTGAAGTTGTTTTTGTTTAGATTGTTGTTACATTTCTCTGAGGTATTTAAACACTTTAATGTTTATTTCTTTTAATTGTGTTGGTTTTTGGGGTATAATTTCTGTCATTTTGAATGATATTTTAAGCAAAATTTTATTTACAATGTTTTGAAGTTCTAACATCAGTGTTTTAGCTTCATTGATCTTGTTTGTTAGCAGTGCCAAGTCATCTGTAAAACAATGGCACTTTTGATTTTTTGGCCTATTTTTATTTTTGGGGGCATTTTTGAGCTATTCCTTCATTACCATTTCTAGAGTGCAGTTGAATAGTAGTGGCGAGAGTCCATTGCCTTCGCATAGTCCTGTCTTGAACTTAAATGGTTCCAAGAGTTCGCTTCTGAATTTCACTTTTGACTTAGTATTTGTGAGGATCAGTTTTACCACGTTCATTAATTTGGGATGTAGTACGGGGTATCTTAGAATTTTTAGTAGGGATTCTCTGTGGATGCAATCATATGCTTTCTTGAAGTCTACAAATGTTATTAGTATATCACTGTTTCTTTTTCTGTAGTAATTTCCTAGATGTTTGGGTCTATTTTTTTATGCAGGTGGATGAGGGCTGTCATCCAGTGGTTCTGGTAGTTCTTCTTTGAACCAATGTTAACAAGCTGTTGATGATGGGCGATTTTTGGTTTTCAGCCTGTTTCCACATCTCTAGAAAGATCTGATACTCTCCTGCTACTTTATAATTCTTCATTTCACCCATTTCTTGGTAGACTTCTTTCATTGTGGAAGGATTGATGTTTTCTGGTGGTACTGTTGTTGGGATGCTGGTGTCGAAGTTTAGGAGTTCTGTCGGTTCTTCGCAATTTAGAAGTTTATTGAAATATTTAGCTTAGATTTTCGTGTTTTCTTTATTGTTATGGGCCAGATTATGGGTTTTATCGTTCATTAGTAGGATTGGGTTTTGTATTTTTGAAGTTTTGTGGTAACAAACTTAAAAATTGGGTTTTGTGGTCCCTCAACTGAGTTTTGTTGAATTTTTTTCCTATTTATTTCAATGTGTCTTTATATGGCGTGACTTTATAATTTTCCTTAGGGTTTAGGTGGTATCTTTTCTTTGCCTCACTAGATTTTGAAAGGATGCTTCTGATTTTTGGGATTGGTGTAATAGCCATGCTTGATATCTCTTCTCCACTGTTTTGTCACATTCACTGTTCCATCATTGATGCTTTTTAGGGGGTTTTATTGGAGGCAATTCTTCTGTGATCTGTTTAAGGTTGTTGACTAGGTCTTCAAGTTTATCCGTGATTGTTATTTCTTTGGTTGCTTTTTGGTAATTTTCATTCTTGATTAGTTGAGTAAGTAAACTTTTCTTTTAGTTTTAGGGGCTTGGCTTTGCTCCTTCCTTTGGAAAGTGAATTTAATTTTAATTTAGACTACTTAGTGATAAGAGCCTGTGTCTACTTCTTGGAGGACTTGTACGCTGTAGATCTTTTTGTACATGAAGACATGATCTAGTTGTCATTCTCCTTTAGTGTAGTCAGAGTGTTTCTAGGTTTTGAGGTTTTCATCTTAAAATAAGTGGATTTCAAGATTAGGTTGTGATTTCTGCAGAGACCAATGAGTCTCAGTCAGTTTTCATTTGTTATTTTTTGGGCATGCCATTTTCCAATAATGTTGTAGTGTCTTTTTTCTCTGTCTATTTGAGGGTTAAAAGTTACTGATTGTTTGTTTAATGTGATTTTTGGGGATATTATTTATAGCCTGGTCAAATAGGTCTCAGAACTTTTCTGTTTCTTTAAAGTCTTTTAGAGATCTGTTTTTATTATTGAGGGTGAGAGCACATTTACTTTAGTGTAGATTTTATTAGATGCTTTTAGGATGAGTCTTGAAATTCTTGAGTATTGTAACTTGAATTCTTGTACAAAGTTTATTATTTTGAGGCTGTTCAAAAAGCTTGTTCAAAACTATGAAACAGTTTTCATCACTCTCTTCCCAGGCATACCTTTGTAGGACCAATGTCCTTGAGATTCCATGGCGTTCTGGTCGGTGTTTATTATTTCATGCAGTCCCATGATGAGAATTATGTGTTGGTCCATTAGGTCAGTTATAATTTTTAGTTTACCAGTCTGCACATTGTGTGTGCAAATTTAGGCAATTTTCTTCAGTTTGATTTTGGATTTTGTACTGTTCTTGTTTTTTATCTGATGTTAGGACATTCCAATGCTTCCAATCAAATGTAATCTTCTATGTGATAGTAGCCCACCATATCAGAGTGCTGCCTTTCTCTGAACTCTGGTTTTGTTTGGTTCAGACAGTGGAATATCCTTAAAAGAGCTTTCATGGTTGACTGTCAAGGGGTCACTCATGATGGGATTAGTTCCAGAGTTACAACTCTTTCTTTCGATGATATGTATGTATGTAAATGAAGTGTAGTTTTGTACAGTCTCAGTTCGACCATTCCTGAGGTCTGTGATTAATTGAAACCCAACCACCAAAGAACAATGGTATCCACGATCTACTATTCAAATCCACATAAAAGTAACTGCCTTTACTAGGACTTGAATGCTGGAACTCTCGACTTTCAAATCAGCTGATTTGGGAAGACGTGTTCACCACTAGAACAACCCAGTGGGTTAGAGTTATAGATGAAGTTTGTTTAGATTTAGTTCACCACACAAATTCTCCTATTTGTTCCAGATATATCCAGCTGCACCTCATGAAGGCTTGATCCGACTTTTAAGTTTTTATTTTGGAGAAAATTTAAAAAGTCCGATCCTAAAATTATGCCCCTTGGATATTTTATAACAGTAGATGAAACACAAATTCATCTTCACAAACCAGAGACCAAACATTGGGCGGGAGCAGGTAAAAGTATGCCAAAGAATGCAAAAAAAGGTTCATCTGTAGGGAAAAAACTCATAGCTACAGTTTTTGTTTATCTTTATGATGTGGTGTTCATAGACTAACTGGCAAAAGGAACTATCACTCTCTCTGATAAACTATCAAGTCCTGAAGGACTATCACTGGGGAGTATTACACTTCACTATTGGGATGACTGAAGGTTGCTATTCAAGCTAAACCTCTACATCTGGCCTAAGTGAAAGAAAGTGTCCTTTCACCATGATAATATTCCTAAAACATGTCTCAGGTTGTTGCTGCAAACCTCCATGACCAATGATTTGAAGTGCTTCTATACATGCTGTATTTGGCCCCCAGTGATTATTTCCTCTTCCAAACCTAAAATGGCTTGCTGGGTGAATTCACTTTAAAAAATGAGGTTAAAACTGAGACAAACACTTATCTGGGTTGGGCAAATCGGACTACACTGAGGGCAAGTTGAAAAGATCAGTCTAAATGTGTTGAATTACAAGGTAAAAATGTTGGAAAAGAAATTCCTGTATTTTCTTTGTTAGTTCGAGAACTTTCTGAATGGAAATCATATTTATAAATCATATCAGGTATTCCTCACATACACACTCATCCAAAAAGTGCAGTGAAAAGATATAACAGTACCAATTTTAAATGTTCATAAAAGCTTTTTTAATGATCAATAAATAATAAAAATAAGTTCCTATTTATTTTCCACAACAAAAAATTCAGCCTACAAAACTATCATCATATATAAACAAGAAAATATAATTTTTCTGAGATAGCTCATTACAAGAATACAAAAAGCAAATACTTTTTATTTACATCCTTGGAATTTTTTTTGACTGTAAAAGATGTTTCCATCTCTTCTTTTGTGGGTAAACATCTTCCTATTGTGGCCCTTAGTTCAATTTCTTAAAAGGACTCAATAGTCAAGAGTATCCAACAACCTGAGAAAATATCTTATCTTAGTTTTGGACAGTAAAACATGGTATAGGTCCTTTAGGATGTAAGAGACTTACTTTGATTTTACTCAATTCCTAATTTTTATTTAAGACATAAAAGCTATCAAGAATCACTGTAATTAATATTGACAAATCTAAATTGGTTTAATGCGACAGTCAAACCATCCCTTACAACAGATTCTTCCACTGAATTTTCAATAATCCGAGAGAAAGTTTTGTTTCCATTTGTGTTTCCGACATGCATGAAACCTTGGATGGGTTGTGACTTATTAAACTGACTGAAAAATAAAGGCTGGAAGCATTTGAGATAAGCATGCAGTTAATTAAGAGAAAATAAAATTTGTGAGTTCCTGGATATAACCTAACCAACATTATATTTGTGAATTATTAAACCACCACAATATTCTAATTTTCCCTGTATTCCTCAGTTTAGCAATAATTAAAACTGATGCCTCAGATATTTTACTTTTCAAAATCAAATAAAACAGTCAGTATTTGTTCTTTATTATTGGAAATTTCTTTAGCCGTCATTTTCACAGTTTCCAATGTTCATCACCGGCAACCTTGACCTGAAATTTTGCAAATAAAATGCCACTATGAATTAATTTCAAAATTATCTTTATATAAACAGAGTTCTTTATATTTTTGAACTGTGCTGTACAGCCATCTGAACAGAAAGTAAGAATAAGTTAAAGTTAGAATAACTTCTTTTTGATCAGATATTAATCATGTTTGGGAGGATTGAGTACAAAAATATTATGTTTCAAACATTCAGAAATGAAAAAACTGAATTTTTTAATTTCATCATCTTCCTTGATGTATTAGATAACAAAATGATGAAGACCTTCACTTAATTTTGCAACTGATTTTGTGTTCTGTACATATTTTTATTATGACATATGTTTTCTTTTTAGTTTAGTGTGTTAAACACAGCTAGCAGCTGACGTGAGCTTAACAGGCAGATAAATATTTAGAATTGTAAGTATAATGTGGCAATTTATAAATAAACCTCTGGTTGGACGTCACAAATTTTCAGAGCAACAAAAAATTAATGCAAGTGCCGTAGATACCAGCCTAGCTTAAATATCATTACATATACAGTCAGTTGCCATTTCATTCTGTACCGCTAATTAGTACATGGTAAAATATAATGTATTGTTGCAGCTCCCACCAACTGTGAGGTATGTAGTGTCATTCATTTTTTGCAAATAGAAGGTACACCTACATCCAAAATCTACTATTGGCTATGAGTATTTTACGACAATAATGTAATGATTGATGTACTGTGAGAGAATGATGCAGGGAAATCAGGGTTGGGTGAACTAATGTGCATGATGAGGAAGGAAGAGAGTAACACTTCATTGTGAGTGATGATTTTTGAAATTTCATTTGTGATAAATGCCATTGCACGATTCCTGAACTTATTGAAAATTTTCCTCAAATTTCAAGGTCCACTCTTTAAGAAATTGTCACAGGCAGGTTGGGTTTTCATAAGATCTGGGCACAATGGATACTGAAAACTTACAAATGTCCACAAAAGAAAAAAAATGCAAGCAGTATTGACTCTCTTCAGCAATATCGGATAAAAAAGAGAATTTTTTGACAATATTGTTACTGGGGATGAGACATAGATTCAGTTCATCGTTATTGAAACAAAGTTACGATCCAAACAATGGATGCACAAATACAGTCTCTAAGCAAGCCCAAAAAATTCAAAGAAGAAACCATGGAATAATGTTTTGGGACCAAAGAGGAATTTCATTCACTAAATTCATTAAGGTATGACAATAACCACAGACATTTATTGTGAAATGTTGACAAAGCTTACGAGACCGATAATAAATAAACAATGAAGGATGCTGATGAAGGACATTGTTTTTGGCATGACAACGCATGGACTCAAACCACTGTTATCAATAAAGTGTAATATGTAGGTTTAAGTGGGAAAATTCTGACCAGCCCCTTTCAGGCCATGATTTGGTACAATCTGATTTTTATCTGTTCACAAAATTGAAGAATTGGCTGACTGCTAAATACTTAAGGCAATGATGAACTCAAGGATAGGTACTTTGATGACAACATTCTTTGAAAACTAAATAGACAAACTGGTTATCACGATACCAGTGCTTGAATTTGGGTAGGGAATACATTGAGAAGTAATATAAGTATGTATTTTTTATTTATAGTAATTTTTTTCATTTTAATTTTATTACTAGAATGTAATTTATAAATAATCCTAATATTAAGTTTTAAACATTTTATTACATTTAATTCTGTTATCACATATATTAGCTTTTTGTGCAAGTCTGACGGATGATTAGACATTTTATGGATGTGTGCATAAGTTGGCAACAAAAAGTGATAAAATATTAGGTCTTAAAAAATCACGAAAAAAATTTAACAAATTAATGAACAAATGAACACACATCTGATAATTTAACATTATTTCTATAGATTACCAATATTTACACCTAATCCTCTGAGAAGCAATATATTCAATGCACAGAGTGCTGATACATAACTTCTTGGACGTCTAAAATTTAAAAAAGATAAAAACTATATAATTTATATCTACTTCTTTACCTATTATAAAAAAAAAAAAACAACTGTTATAATGAATATTATATAAAAAAATGTTTAAATTACTACATATAATCATAATTTATAAATCATTGATCATATATTGTAATAAAATGATTACCAAGTTTGTTTTCTATATCTCAGCTGTTTCATTATTATTATTTATATGAACTTGTTAATGTACATTTAAACTGTTTTTTTATAATCTGAATATAGGAAATGTGAAACATGCTCATTCACTCCTTAGCTAAAAACTGACTAGGCATGGAAGATGAATATTCAAATTATGTTTATGTTAGTGAGGATTAGTTGTAAGCAGTAACAGATGATATGATTATTAAAATAGTGATTATCAATGACCATTAACATCAACCAATCAAAGGTCAATCTAGATTTAAACAAATGTTTAGAGAAGACAATAGAGACTTTTACGAATCTTTCCATATGTAAGCCTAGACCCAGGTGCTACCCACATCACTTTCTTTTACATGAAAATTTAGATTCCTCTAGTAAATTAAATTCTGGTTGCACACAAGTTAGGACCAAAGGTCAAGTCATAACATTCTTACTTTAATTGAATTTCCCAGAATAATGAAACACCTATTTCATTGCTCCCAACTGAAATTATTTTATGAAAAGCAATAGAAAAATCATTACAGTTTATTGTTACTGTAGTTGCCCTTGCACAAAAAAAATTTAACAAAAATATCATTACCTTAAGATACTGCGTATTATTTCTATAATATACTTAAAAAAGTAAATTTACATTCGCTCTTGTTGGACAACATACCTATCATTTGTGATCAACTTTCTTAAATCTTTGTTTATGTACATCATGATGTATTCTTATTTTGTTTTCATTTTTATTTATGGTTGGGCTAGATATTTTAGTGTAAAGTTCCTTTACATGGTCTTCAAAAGAAATGGTTGCACTGAGTAGTCTTGGAACATAAAATCTAAAAGCAGATAGTTTATATGAGGTTAGGTGGTTTGAGGTGTCTGCGATTATTGACTTTCTGTATACTGTGAAGTGTGTTTTTGCTTGTTTGGTTTTTGTGATGGTTAGGTCAAGAAAATGTATTTATTATATTCAGCTATTAAGTTTAACTTGTTATGTACTTTGTATAAACAAAGTAAACCAAAAGAAAAAATTAATACTACTTTTTCACTATTTCTTGTACTACTTTGATAAAATAGGATGGTATCATCAACATATGAGGACTGTTTGAAAGGTCCACGCAAAGCCAAGAGATGGTGCTCATAATACATTGCTGGGAGTCATTCATAATTTCCTACATGTATGCTAGAAGCATACACCAAGTTTCTGTGAAAAACACTCATAATCCTGTTGTTGGTAATTGTTAGAGTCGTTCAACTATTACAATCTGTGAAAGTAGATGAAAGAGAATCTCACTTGGTAATCAAACACTCCGTTTTGTAAGGCACAACTGTACAGGAAACAAAAATCATATAGGATAAATATTGTGCTGAGTCAGCTCCATTGATTAGAACAATTTACAAATGGTTAGGTTATTTTCAGAATGGTCACATGAAAACAAACAATACTGAATGTTTTGTTGAGGTTACAACTACAGAAAAAAAATGGGATATAGTGAAGGGCATAGGATTGAAAGTGTAGGAGATTGCTAAGATAATAGGCATCTCTAATGAATGGATGCATCATATTTTACATGAATATATACACATATAAAAACTATCTCAAAGGTAGGTACTGTGTTTGTTTGCAACTGATATGGTTTGAATGAGTAAAACCTGTCTAAGCACCGTTTGGAACTGTTTCAATATAAATGATAGGAATCTTCACATTTCATAACAATTGATAAAATCTGGATACATAATACCAACTTGAAAACATGGAATAGTCAAAACAGTGAGTTAGTTCCAGGACCTTAAAACTATTTTTTTTAAATTTCTAATTTAAGCAGTTTAGCTGTGGCGGCCATTTTTGTTACAGAGGGCACACCTATTTTTGTGATTTTACGGTTTACAGAAAAAATTGTAACTAAAAAAGTATTGGTCCTGGAAGGGTGAAACAAAAAGCAATTTAATCATATTTTCTCAAGCTAAAAGACGGACCTGTGGTTTATTTACCTATCTCTCTTCTTTCTATTAGAAAATTACCAATAAAGTTGAACATGAAAAACTGTGAAAAACCATGAAAAATCTCAATTTGCACAATTTGCAGTGTTTTTGTAGATGTTTATGAAAAATAAAAAGGTTTCTTATGTATTGTACTAATAAAAAACCTCTTAATCATGAAAAACCTGTTAAAAGCAATACCATTTTGACTCACTAAATAAGCGCTCCAAGGGGCTTTCTTGTCGTTTTTGCATTTTACGTTATATTTAGCCTGTATGTTGTTAAAGTTGAAATTTTCAATATTTGTAAATTTTTTTTTTTTTTTAATTATTAATGGTAGGTCGTAATTTACAATTTTGATTTAAAAATGCTTGAAAAAATTACTCAAACTGAGATTTCACTGCGTACCCTACATATTTCTTCAAGAATACATTTTTATTTTTATATTGGTTTATTTTTGTACACTATCAAAGAAAAAAATAAACTGTGGCAAAATTTTAATTATTCTTCAATGAAGTAGCTCGTTTTTGTAGCAGTGAAAGTTTATTATTTACCGTGGTTAACCAACAGCTGTGATATTTCTTCTGATAATTCTCTTGAAATTGTGTGAGAGCAACCTGTCATTGTAGTTAGCTCAAGTGATGTTAACTTTCTCGGGACTTTACAGATCAGTACCTACACTTTATATTGTTGAGACTTTTGAAATGATGTATATGGTTCAGCTGGGTGGAAAAAAAGAACCTGCACATCGTCATTTCCGAGGCTAACATCTACCACTTCTCCTATCTACCACTGATTGTCAACACACAGGCAATAGTCTTTTTCTTAAGTGAAATGGTGTACAATATTTGACACAAATCTTTATAGTCCTTGAGTCTTATGTAAAGTAACATTTTTAAAGTCTGAAGTAAAGTAAACATTTTAAAGTGACACAGGAGCATACTGGTGGTAATTTCTAGTACCAACAACTCTTTCACAGCAGTCAAAATGGTTTTTAAAGTTTCAGAAATCTGATCAATCTTACCTCATCTGATTTAATCAAAAAATACTTGATGTTTTTCAGCTTGTGATTACAAAATGAATACATTTGATCAACGTTTAGTATCTGTTTAATGACCTTTGCCACCTCTCATTTTGTTCCTTCCACACCATCACAGGCGTTTTTTCCCACATACTCCACATGTATGTTTCCCTAGCTTCTATGAAAACATTCAGATAATCATGCAAGGTGATGACGAGCAACTCAATTTTTTTTAAATACCTAAGAAGCAAGAAAAATCTACTACTTCCTACGTTTGTAAAATATAAAACGAGACTTCTAATTTTCCATCATACATGCATATAAACAATTACATATAAAAATAAGCTACTTGAGTAAATCACCTAGGTAGTATCATGTTCTTGAGCAACTTTCTTCTATTATTTTTAACTATATAGGCAATACAGGTTGAACCTGCATGAAAACACCGAGGGAAACATGTAGGAAAAGTATTTAAGAAAATACCTGACGATCAAAAGGTTAACCTAAAAAAGCAACAACAAAAACTCCATAAAACAATTACATAACAAATGTATTAAACTGAAATAATCAAGCAGCTACAAAGCTTACTTTTATCAATCATTAATTCAAATTTAAAAAATGAAACGTACCCGAAAATTTGAAGTATTAGTCACAAATATATCATTTTTTCCCTTGCTCGAACGAGGCGGACATCTACGTCTAACTATGTAATCTGAACCAGGTTTAGAACGTCTTTTTGAAAAAGTTTTCCTATTAATATCCGATTTATCTTTCACATCTGCGCGTGAAGAATCAGCCATTTACTCGACAAACTGTGAGACAAGAGAAACATTTACAACACTCTGCTTTACGTCCAATCCCGTAAAGTAATTCACAGCAACTTAGGTATCGATAATCGTCTCGATCAAGTCAAATATAACAATTGAGATTTCAATTTCAAAATTAACTTCTGCCGATCATTTAAATCTGTTTATGTTTTTAAACTATTGTTAATGTTTTCAGCTAAAAATTCTTTCCACATCGTATGTGCGAAATTACACTGTTATTAATTTTATACAACTTGAAATTTTTAAACTCACATCCACTTGAACTACTAAGTTTTTTTTTGTTTCAACTTTTAAAAAAATTATTTCTTTTAATTTATCTAAAACGATATTATAAATCATATTTATTTTTTAAAAAACAATGATCAAACATTTTTTGTTTATTATTAATGAAAATGTTTCTTTCGTTTTCCAATGGATTTATTAATTTCCAATAAATCACACTAAATAAATTCGTTAGGTATCGTTCAACATTTTAATAACGTTCGATTTTCACTTTCATTGGAGAGGTTTCGATTTACGTATTTATTGTGCGTAATTGAAAATTATTTATAGTTTTTCTTTTGTTGTTTTTACTCTTCTTTTTCTGTTGATTTTATATGGAATGTAGCATTTATACATACATTTTTATTTGATTGAAATGGTAAAAAACAGATTTGGCGGGTTTTACGGGACATCTTTATGTTCCCACATTATGAGTACATCTGCCGTTTGAAGTTCAAGGCATCACGTGACCCACGCTAACCGCCATCTTTGTGAGTTTTATAAACATCGGACACCGGGGAAGTGGAGTTGTTCCGAATTTCTATTCCGTACTAAGTGTTAGTCTTCAATTGAATTTAAAATGTCAGAAGTTAACACCGAGGCAAAAAACGAAAACTCTGTAGAAGTGGCGAACAAGGTAAATGTAAATGAACGAATGAACTGTTAACTTAGTAATCTAGGCAGATAGCCAACGTGATATCGTTAGTGAAATATGGGGCTACTAGTGAAACGCATTTTTTGTGTAATATTTAGGGCATGCGTACCGTATGTTTTACGGCACTGTAATTGTGTGTTATTGCAACCGTATTAATTATATGTACCTAAAAAATTGTGTATGGACGTTTGTGTAGTTAAATCTGTTGTTTCAGTTATGCTAATGGCCTTCGAAGGGTCGGCCATTGAGCAGAGCATCAATATCGCCTAGCGGGCGAATGTAAAATGTCGTAATTTGTAAATACCGCCAGATCCCTTAATAAATCTCGTAAGACTGTTTTGTTTATTTTTTTTTCATTTAATTCAAATATAATTGAATTAAGTGATAGTAGATTTTAATTCTATTTAGGCTTGCACAGTAGAATTAAGGACCTGCAGCCTACCCGCCATGCCGATCACGTTTGTTGGTTTTGCGGTTATTTTATGAGTTCCATCGTTTATTTACTGTTAGTAAGTCGTATTCTTTTTTCATTATGCAGTTTAGAGATATTGAAAGTAAATAGTAGAGTTTAATATTCGTATAAACCGATTTTCATCATCGTTTTTCCGATATTCGATTCAAAGAACGTGTTGGCTGTTGTACTATGCTACAGCGTTTTTGGATTTTTGCACATTATTTTTGTGGAACGTTTCATTGTTGTACTCTATACCATTGATTTTTGATTTAAGCAAGATAAAATCAATAAAAAAATGTAAATGTTGGTTCAAAACTTTAATTATGTTTTTAATAGCGTTTGTTATGTACAGTCTTATATTCTTACAACTAAGGATTTCTGTACAGTCTTATGTTTGCTATTTTCCATGCATTCCTAAACAGTTACATCTGGTTATTAGTAGAGAAATGCTTTATTTTATAAAAAATCAGTAGTACTTTGGCCAAGTTTGTAAACACAAGGAAAGGTAGATAGTTTAATGTTAATCCAAAAATATAGTTACCCATTTAAAAGCCACTCGTGTAGAATTTTTATGTTATGAAATACAAAATATTGTTGTCCATTAGTTCCTGTACTTTGCATTAATTTAGAAAGATCATTTACCATTTATAATGAATGTTGGTTGGAAGTAGTTGAAGTTTTAAGCTCAATTCCAGTGACTACTTTTTAAAAATTAACAGATGCATCTTTCATGTCATTTAAGTTAGAAAAAAATCAAAACATTATATATTGACTTAAGTTTACTTATGCAGAATGAACTCGCTGTGTAATTATTAAAACAAAAGTAATGAAGTAAATTTTTTTTACACGCTTAGAAAAAAAATGAGCTAGGTAATGCAAATTATTTAAGTGAACTTAAAGAATTATTATTATAAGTATTGTTTTTTAAGCACAATTGTATAAAAGCAATCTTTATGGTAATATAATCTGTAGTGATCATAAGTAAGGTATTCATACAGCACTTTAAACATAAATTTAAAAAAATTTAAACTCATTTTAAAATCTTAGAAAATTTGTATTTTCGTTAAATGCATCCAATAACTTCATTATAAAAGTTTCCTAACGTTCCGAAAAGTCTTGTGGGAGAATAGTTTCCTTGTAATTTGGTCTTCAGTAGTTATAGAAATATAAATTGATTAGATGATTAGTTAAATTTGCTCCTTTTTACACTGGCTGATAAAATTAATTTAAAATCTGTAATTGTTAGATTAACTTTTTCTCAAGTTTGTTTATTTTATTCAATAAAGATTTCACTACTAACTGATTTTAATGAGTATTCTAAAATAAAAATGTTATTCTAGAAAAAGTATTTTTTAATTAAATTAAAAATATTATTATAAGTAATTAAAAATATTTATTTAAATTAATTAGCAGCCTTAGATGTTCATTTATATGTGTTTTGTGATTCAGGAAGAACAACAGAATGAAGAACAGCCTGTATCAAGGAGTAGAAGGTCAACAAAAAGACTTTCTATGTTAACGAGAACTGCCCAAGAAGGAGAGGCTATTCTGAAGGTATAATTTTTATATACGTACTAATAAAAACTAATTTTTAGGAAAAAAAAAGAATGGAAAATGGGGATTTTTTTTAAGTACTATTATTACAAGGAAAAAAGAAACTGATTTATCAAAGATGAAGTGTTGGTTCCATTTTAACTTCGGTTATGGTATTAGTTTTGTTAAATAAAATGTGGACCCCTTTACTGATAACATTGAATATTGAACTGAATGGTTAACTTTAATTAGAAGTAAATTTAATGTTGAAAAAAATTCCTTTTCATCAGAAAAATTCAATTAGTATAGAAAGTACTTCATGATTTTTACTTGAATTTAATATGTAAGATGGCTTTCTTTGGGCTAATTAAATAAAGTTTTTTTTTTCTTTATTCTGAAAAAATGTGATTTTATGATTAGATATTTCAATCCAAATTATAACTGAGAGTATCTTTTAGTTCTTTTTTCTTCTTCTTTAAATAATATTTTCTATTAAAGGGTCTGGGTCATAAGGAGGATAGTGGAACAGAGGGTAGAAGAACAACAAGGTCATCTACTAGAGGGACCACAGCACCAGTATCAACTCCTCCACCAGCAAAACGGGACAGGAAAACAGCATCTACTGGGTCATCTGGGAGAGGTAAAATATTTATCATTATAAGTTTAGTATAGTAGTTATATATAGTAATAAATTTTTATCAGTCAGTTACTTACAAAAAAAAGCCTCCTTAACAATTTTAATTTTGTGTTGTTTTTTTTGCTGAATGTTATTATATTGGACTATTTTTTGTATTGCACCTTATCAATATCTTGTTTCATGCCAGTAATGTGATTGATTTTTATTCTTTACTTTCTATAATTCTTACATACTTCACATCTCCTGAAGATAATAATAACAAGATAAAAAATTCCTAATTTACCAGACACTCTTTCAAGGGTAAAGAGACATTTTGCAAAAAAATACCACTTTTTAATGAGAAGGTTGAAAAGATAGCATTTTCATTGTTAAAAATTGAGAGAAAAATGTTTAGCATAATGCTTCTTATAGAGCTTTTCCCTTGAAATATTTTTGTTTTAGGTTGTCATTTATGTTAATTGAAAAAGGCCATAACATATATTTGAATATCAAAAATCCAATTATTTCACAGAAGCAGACTGCTTTCTATTTAATGGCTAACATGTTTAAATAATTAATAAATAATTTGATTCTGCAATGTGAGGAATTAAAACTTCTATTACATATTGATATTAAATTTTGTAGATCAATATGTATTAGTATTCATTATTTAAAATTTCAAAATGATACTAATAGAATTTGTTTAAATGTTATTCAATAAGAATATAGATAGATGTTAGTATTTCATGATCAGTTATATTGAAATTACATTATGTACCAGCACAAGTAAAAAATTATCTACACTTTTAATTCTACATACTCACCTTCCTTGTCATGTACTTAGTGAAACAGTTCACAAGCTTGTGTATTTCTTCCAAGAATCTACAATGAAGCTTCGGTTGGTTGCGAAGCCACTTTTGCACATCTGAATGTGGAAAATCAATGACCTCGCAAATCATTCTTGAGCGGCACAAAAGGTAAAAGTCAGAGGGAGCAAGATCTTGGTTATAGGGTGTTCAGTGCCTCAAAATTCAACTTGTTGATAGTTTGAACAGTGTGGTAAGCTGTGTGTGGGTAGGCATTGTCACACAACTACACTTTCTTTGACAGTAGACTACGGGAACTGAGCTCTAATTGGTCGTGGTCATTGATGGCAAATCATGTACTTGCCAGAAACATCTCTTGAGCTTGCTGAATCTTGTCATCCATGTGGAGGTTGACTGGTGTCCTGATTGCTCCATCTTCATGTGTCATACTCATTCAGTCACTTTTACGTTAACTTCTCAATCCATGAAAGAAAAAAACAATTTTATGTGATAATGCACTGTCTGTATTGTGATAAAAATCTACAATGAACCTTTTTCATACCCTTCAGCCAGAGAAATCTGATCACTGCTTGTTTCTCTTTTGTGCAAACTGCTAGTGAAGCAGACATGATCAACATCTCATTTCACATATATGACTAACTCTAAGCGCGCACACACACACACACACACACAGAAGATAGTAAGACAATCTTGAAGTTGTGTTGTGGTGGAAGTGTAGATACTTTTTGGCTCGCCCTTGTAATGTTTATAATTTTTACTTAATTTTTATTGTAGATCTTAATTCTTTCTTCACAGGTTAAGTGTGATCTGATGTTTGCAAAACCTCCAGTATAAGTATAAACAGTTTTTCTAAATAGTTGCTTATTAAATCAGTTAGGTTTTTCAGGAATATATTACCTGTCGTTTTTGATAAGAATATAAAATAGTGTAGTTATGTAATAAAAAGAGAAAAAAATTCCAAATTATAATACAGATGAGTCAAAATTTTGTTACCATTCAGATGGTAGATATGTACCAGGTTATCAAATACAATAAATCATTTACCGTGACTGTCTCAACCTGTTTGCCATCAATGTATGATTGACTGTAATAACGTTAAACAATAGAAGCTAATTAATAATAAAAGTTTGATAATCATAAACAATAGATCTCAACTGATGGCAAAAGTTTTGTATCATACATGGTAGTGTATGCTTACTAAATAAATATTTATCCCATTTGAGAGAGTGGTAAAATAATTTTGGTTCACCTGTATATAAAAAGGTGATGATTATATCTAAATTTCTAGTAATCATATTAATTCTGATTGCAGTATAGCACTGTGAAACTTTTGTAACTGTCAACCATAAACTTTGATTTTAATCTTTCTTTTTTTGTGCTTTTATCTTTTACTGGTACCACTGCTTACTTGCTTACTTGTTCCCTTCAGATCTGTTACTTTTTTTTGAATGAATTTATTGTTAATTTACCAACTCCTATATTATTTCAACTTAAAGATCACGGAAAATTTACTTACCGACTGTTAAGTAGCGACTTCTGGTGGTCAGGTGTCTGTCCCTTATTGCATTGAGTATTTTCTGGGACAGTTCTCATTTTCTATCATGCGGTGCAACTTGAATTCAACAAAGTATGATTTCATGTGGTGCTAGGCAGATCCCTTGTGCTTTTTATTTCACCATCTCAGCAACCCCTGTAAGCATTCAATAATTTGAGTATGAACACCATTGTGAGGGTCAATGAAATTGTATTAATGATACATAATATAATGGCAAAATCCTTTATTTCCAGTATCATATTTGGTGCACATGCCAGAGATTTGGGTAAAATACACTCAAATCATCAATGTTGTCTCTGTTAGCATTCAGCAGGATTTGAATCGATCTTTCAGCAACTTTTACAATGAAACACACATTGTGTTGATCAGCATGATTTTGAGCCTCAAGAAGAGCGTCTCACCAATTTTTATGTAATTGTTTCAGCTTAATTTTACCTTGTCTTTGTTCAATAGTCGACACATCTGTAATCAAATTATTTCAGTAGACCGCTGCATTCCCAATTCAGCAATAACAACACTATATAGTTTTGAACACCCAACTATATAGAAACTTAAGGTAAGGTTCAAATTTTTCAACTCTGCACCAACAAGCATATTGACTTCTGACTGGCCAGTACATTTATTGTAATGCCTTACAATATCATCAGTTTCATATGCACAGTGTATCCATTGTCACATGTCGTGGCTGCCAGTAGAATGCCACACAGTTGCAGGAACTCTATATATTGTATACATTCAGCAAATTCCAATCAAATGTGTTAAACATCAGTAGTGTAATTAAACTGCTTTCACAATAGAACCAACTTAGGTAACTGACTGCAATACATTAGATACAGATACAGAGCCAAATTTACGACATTGTGATAAGAAAACTTACTGTTATCTTATCTTTTTCATTCTAGTCATTTAACCAAATAGCATTCCTATATTGTTAAAAAATAAATAAATTGGGCATTTAAATAATCATTGGTGTTGGCATTCTATGAAAGTACTTTCTTTTTAATTGCACCATTCTTAAAATGTATGAAAATGATGAATTGACTATTAGGTCAACTCAAACATATGAGGTGTGGATATTAAATAATGAGACTAATGCTGTAAAATAATTAATTAAAAATTTATACGTATTTAGTTATCCCCTTCATTATACACCCCCTCTTCCACCCCTACATTGCTCCATGTGAATTTTCCATCGTTTTAAACAACATGCTGGTAGTCTTCTTCTATGAGCTCATGATGTTTTTTCTTTCACAACTTTAACGGTTTGAAATCTTGTTCCTTTTAATGCAGATTTGACCTTCAGAAACAGATAAGTCACAAGGTGCCAGGTTAAGCGAATAAGGTAGATGGTCTAAGACTGGGATGTTATACTTGGCTAGAAATATCTGTCAGACAATGCAATGTAAGCCAGTGCGTTGTCCTGATGAAGAACCTGTGTCTTGTTTCTTTCACAACTTGGGTCTTTTTTCATGGAGTTTAGCAAGGACCTCAAGGTAGTAATGTTGATTAATAACCCCCCAGTGAAGGTACACAATCCCATGATGAACAAACAATCATCATCGCTTTGAATTTTGATTTGCTCATTCAAAATTTTTTAACTTTCTGTGAAGTTGGGGGCTTCCGTTGCATGGATTGACGCTTACTTTCTGGATTATAAGTGAAAAACCATGAATCATCATATCTTATCACTCTTTCCTAAAAGTTTGGGTAATTTTCAGTGGCATTCAAAGTGTCAGAACAAACATTTGCATAAACTTCTTTTTCTTCAATAGTGATAAATTTAGGCACGAGTTTCACGCACACTTTTTGCATGTTAAAATTGTTATGTAAAATTTGCTTTATGCGTTCTTTGTCAATTCCTACAGTTATAGCAATCGCATGAATAGTTAACCGATGGTCAGATTGGAACAGATAACAATTTTTTCAATATTTTTATCTGTTTTTGACTTGGAAGGGTGACCCGTGTGAACATCATCTTCTTGGCCATCTTGGAAACGCTTAAACCATCAAAAACCTGTACATGTGATAAACATGCATTGTCATATACTTTTTTAAATAAAAGATAAGTTTCAGTAGCGATTTTTTCAAGTTTCATATGAAATCTGAGAACAATTCTTTTCTCTAATAAAATACTTATGATTTTTTCATGATTTTTTCGACAAAACAAAAAAAACCAGATGTTATCCAAACAAAGGCCACAGTCAGACTAATATGTCTACAGAAACTCTAGAGTGGTAACAATCGAAAGAGAAAGCTTTATGCTACACAGATGTCAGTCGTACGAAATTGGTGCATGCGCAGTTCTATAGCCGCATTAGTCATATTTAATTGCACACCTTATAATGTGAAGTATAGCACAGAAAAATTATATCTTTATCTCTATTTTATATGAATTAAAATGTTGATTTGACTTCATTCAATCATTCACTTGGGTAATGTTGGACATGTCAATTAAAGTCTAAGCCTTCCTGGTCAAGTATCATTTATACGGAAATTTGTTACCATAGAGACCTTTTAATGTGTGCAATTTTCAGATTTTTGTCTGGTTGTCCAACAGATGTTGCAGTTGAAAAATGGAAAAAAAAAAAAAAATTAAATTTTTAAAAGGGTGTAATTTTTAAAGCGTAAACTACTTACCACTGATATTTTATATTAAGCAACTGTATCTTATATGTAAAAGCACAGAAATTGATGCTGAGAAACTTTCCTTCTTTGACAAATTACCCTACAAAATGAATTTTGTTCATTCGCATTCACTAAGTTTGGGCTACAAAACACACAGAACAAAATCATGTTAGGTAGGTGGTTAGGGCTTTGATTTGTTTGTCAGAATGCACTGGACACAATACAGTTTGTTTGAAAAGCCTATGACAACCGTGTGCTGAGTAATTTAGAAAATTGTAGATGCAGGAAAACAGCGTGAGGCTTAAAAACAAAAATGGTCGCAATTTTTGAAGTGGATACTATAAAAATGTTTAAAAAGATTAGTTTTGAACACTGCTGGATTTATGTATAAGCTACACAAGCTATGGCTTAGGGCCCCAACTTTCTTGGAGGCCCCCAAAAAAGTTAGAGATAAAGTAAAAATAAAAGAAAATATTTTAGTTTTAATATATCCTTAATCCTTATAAGATGTTTCAAAAGATCAGATAGTAAGCCTTTATAAATTGTGTCTTTTAAAAAGTTTTGTTTCTTTTTAGCTGAGTTTGCAGTTTATTTAGTTTATTATGAATAAAAATGATTTTGAGTTAAAGATTAATTATTTCATTATCAATATATTTCTTAATTGTATTTCAGTTTAACTCTCAAGGTATCCGAAAATCATATTTGTCACTGGACCTATAAAGGGCCCCATATCTCAAATAGCTTAGGGCATCATCAAGTTTAAATCTGGCTATTTTGAACTCCGAAAAATAAGGGAATGCATCTACAAAATTTTGTTTTTTTCTGAGATCAGTCTAGCAACCAATTATTTTTTTCTGGGCAGCTTAGAATGGATTGACCGTTAAAAAAAAAATTAATAATGGAAATTGTATAAGCCATTCTCAGCTTTTATTATTGTGAACTGCAAGTATGCTCTTCATTTTTGTTCATTGGGTAATGTAAGCAGCAAAATTGTTTAGAATCCTGTGTTTCACCGTAATAGTTTTTCAAAAAATTACCTAAGAAGTTTGAAATAATAAAGATTTTGTGACAGATTTTTACAAGCATATGATTTCATTCTGTCAGTGTAAAAGACCAAGAATAATTGTAAAGTCGTTTCATAAAAGTAAGTTCAGATTAAATTGAAACCTACCTGTTGCTCACAACAAATTTATCTTCTTTTTACAAAATACAAATAAAAAAATTGCCAAGGTTTTCCAGAATATCGGGTGCTTTCATTCTTAGAAACACCATATCATCTGGGAATCTTGATAAATGCTTTTTTTTCTCTTATGTTAATCCCTCATCCTTTTCTACAGCATTTTTATCATGTCTTCAACATAGATTGAAGAAAGTTTGGGATAGGCACCAGTCTTGTGTTCATTTCCTAGGTTAAACCACCCATTTTGTACATTCTTGATTTTCATGGGTGTTTTTTAATTCAGGTACAATTTGTTTGTTAATCTTCTTTTTAATCTACTTCGCTTTTTAAACTTCAGTTTTAATACGTTTTCTTTTCTATATTTTTCAATCAACTATTCTTATTAGGCCAGCTATATCTTTGCATCTTTTGTTCCTAAGACCATATTGCTTTTCTGTAATTATTATCTTTATTTTTCTACAAACTCCTCTGTTAGAATTTATTAAAAAGTTTTCATCTGGCCATATCTCAATCATTGCACAGTTGCACATTGCACAGTTTTGCCACATTTACTAAGCATATTTCATTAATATATTTAATCACTTTTATTGACGACTAATATTTTTGCAGCTATTAATAATTACAAATATTCATTTATGCAATTGTGGCAAATAGAAAGATATTCCTTCAAAATATTATATGTCATTAAAACTCAGTAATTAAAAAATGTGTTAATTCAACTTCAATATGCTTCCTGAGGTTTCGAATCATCAAATTTACTTTGCATTTTTAGTGTAAGTGATTAAATTATGTTAGTAGAATTATAAACCAGTCAATATCTTGGTAACCTTTGGTTTAAGCACAAGCTTTCTTGCACTAGTTAAATCTAGTGATTGATTTGGTTACTTTTAAACAAAAAAAAGCCAGTGTAGTACTAGCATGGCTGATTGATACCAGCCAGAGTTTAGTGCTGTATTTTTAGTTATAAGATAAATTAATTTTAATAAATGGTAATAGTATGCCGTAAAATTATACCAAATTATTGTTTTAACTCTAGTGATCTTCTGAAATGAGTTCATTAAATATTGCTTTGCCTATTGACATGTATTATCTGCACTCCTCCAACTTTTAGAATACTGTGAAAGTGGCAAATTATACATGCTAAGATAGTTGCTTAACTCTTCGAGAACCAGACCTTTTTTGGAGATTGTTATTGTATGCTTTTATTATTATTGGTAAAAACACAGTACAGTGCCTTATGGTGACTATTAGGAAGCTTGTGTTATAAAAGTTTTTATTACCAGTGGCATTTCAGAATGCTGTGGCCTGAGATTGCTTTAGATTTTGAGATATTATGGAAACAGGTTACTAGTGATGCTCTCTTCAGAACCTTTCTGATGTAAAAGAGAGACCCCACCCTTCTGCCATGAGTAGAATAGTATAAAAGAACAGCTCTATAAGATAAACTCGATAAGATTTTTTTTAAAATTATTTAATGATTGTTTTATATACTGTTACATTGAAAAAAACATTTAAGAAAATATTTAATAAGTAAACTATTTTTACTTTTTGTTTTGGTGGTTTCATTCTCAGCATTGAATATTTCAACAGAGAATGATATTTAATCAAGTTACACACATACACCATTATTTTCCCGATGTTTTGTAAATTCATTTAGAATTTGGAACAATCTTGTTTGAAATGATGTAAGTCTTGCTTTTTCTTTTTTATTGATTCCTTTCTTTTTAATTTTATTGATATCAGATAAAGAAAATTTATTTTAGAATGTGAATATGTTTAGGGTCACGTCGTGGAAGACCAAAGAAGGATGAAGCTGAGGAGGAAAATGAACAGACAAACAATACTGAAGAAAAAGCACCTCAGAAAGAAGAAGTTAAAAAAGGAGGAGGGGGAGAAGAAGAATCTGCAGAGGCAGCTGGAGAAAATGGAGAATCACAAAATGATGTTGATGCCGCCGAAAAAAAACCAGAAGTAGAGAAAATGGAAACAGATAGTGAAGAGAAAGAACCTCCTCCTGAGACTACACCTAAGAAAGAAGAAAACACAGACAAGACAACGACATCACCACCTGCTGCAGCTCCTAGTAGTAATGTTACAGATAATGGACCAACACAGATTGAAGAAAAAGATAGTTTTGAAAAGCAAAAAGAGGTAACTGACAACATAGAATTAGTAATTATTGTTGAGTTTTATTTTAGTCACTCTAGTTTACTTAACATACTTCTAATAAAAAATATTTATTATGGCAGCTTCAGACATCAGTAATTCATTTATGTATTTCCATTAATTCATATTTATAAAACAGATCAAATATTAAAATAAAGAGAACTCCAATTTTACGTTAGATTCTACTTGCTGCCAAACAGCAATGTTAGTTTTTTACATTTAATATTTTCTTTTACGTATTTTAAAATTTGTTTGTGTTTTACTGAATTATGATTGTAATGACTTCGTGTAATATTTCCATCTTGCCTTATTCTACGAATTGATGTTTTTAAACACTTGCTCTTTATTAATTTTCACGATTGAAATATTTCTTTAAATTGATGCAAAAATATTTCACAAAATTAGTATGCAGTAATTTGAGTACAAAAGAGTACTTTGATCTCAGTAATGCTTCATAAGCATATACATTTTATTATGGGCTTTGTTAATCTTGCATATGAAAAAGAAAAATACTCATACATGCTAAGAGCTTAACCCTTTGAGGACCAGACCTTTTTTTGGAGATAGTTTAAAAAAATTATATGCTTATATTATTATTATTTGTAAAAAAACACTTCAGTGCCTATGGTGACTATTTGGAAGCTTGTGCTATAAAAATTTAATTACCAGTATGTTTTAGCAGTTTTTTTTTTTTTAAGTATAGGAAAACCAATGCACTATCTATTAGAAATGTATTTTGTGGTCATATCTTATTCAAAAAATTTTCTGAAAATTAAAGACAAAAACAGAAATAATAAACCCAAAAAACTGAGTTTGAAGTCACTTAGTTCGAATTAAATAAACAATTTTACTATAGGAATCATGAATTTTAGAATTTTTATTCTGTTTTGTGTTAAACCTGTGAATTTCATGATTTTTGGCAAGAAATTCCAATAAAATAAAGCATTCCTTTTCACTCTGAATGAAGTATGATTTTACAGCCAACTCGAAACAATATTAAACAAACTATATTTATGTATTAAGCAATGAACATGATTAAATGTTCTCTAAAAATAAAAACACAAACAGTTATTAAGTTCAAAATAATTATTTTTGTTTACCAATCGAATATTAATTACGATATCATGTGCGACTTTAACTTTCAGTTGGTAAGGAGATGTCATTTTTACACCCCTTAGATTTTTATTACTTTTTACATCATTTCTAAGTAAATTTTTTAAAACACCTTTATTACTTTAAACCACATTTTAATACAATAAAAAACTGTGAAATAAGAAAATAGTTTATTCCATACTTCAATTTCACTTTCATTTTTAATATTATGCCTGTTATCAATTCATAATGTATCTTCTGCCACAACTTAGACATTTCTTCTTCTACTTTAGACCATCTGAAATTGGATTTACTCAGGTAAATGTTTTCATCTAGTTTCCCATGTGTATCAGTCTATTTTCACCACCTCCTGAAACCTCGACCTCAGAATCTGTGTCATGTTCGCTGACAATGCAGTCATTCCGATCAACAGTCTGTTCCTCATTTCTTACAGCAACCACCTCTCAATTTCCATCTTAGCCAATTCTTGATTACCATTGCACCCTGTTCAATATTTTGATAATTGGTTCATTCATCACTATCCAAATCCTCGCTTCCCATCCATCCAGTTCATGAAGAATTGCTTCTTTGAAATTCTGATCATTCACATTCATTTTTACACTGGAAAACGACATTCTAATAAAATTGATACAACTAGATGCAAAGAAATTAATATTTAAGCAAAAATCTGCATTATTTGATCATTTTTCGAAAGGAGATTGTACTTATATAAATGGTGAGCACACATTAGTTTGACGTTGGACACTCGATTGAGAAAAATCAGACGCTATAAAAATTCTCAGTGCTCAGCAATCTTAACTACAACTAAAAAATAACCAGCTACTACAAAGCACGTTTTATTATATGATCAAAGATGAAGGTAATCACATTGCGACCAGATTTGTGCCATCATTTTGACGTCACCTCACCAGTTGAAGGTTAACAACAACAAATATAATAACCTCTCATAAGCAGTCTGCCATGATAACCAAATGTGATCAATACCAACCAATTTTGATGCTGATGAAATTTTTTTTAATATTTTTTCTCTCATAAAACTGAACTTGATGAAAAATCATTAAGTGGTCTTCAAAGGGTTAATGAATTTTCATGATTGGAGTATTTCCTTCAAATCCTTTAATGTAGATTGATGAAAAAATATTTCATAAAATTAGTGTGCAGTAACTTTAGCATCTCATGAAATGCTTCATAAGCATATACATTTTGTTACGGGCTTTGTAAATTGTTGTGTATGAAAAAGAGAAAATACACTGTAAATTAAGTATGCTAAGGCCATAATAACAGTGATGTTTACAAAAAAAATTGCAATTCCTAAATATACATACGTGCGTGTGTGCATGCACACATACATGATGTATCACAAAGTTCTCCCGGATTACTTATTTTACTCGTGAAAATAACCGAAAAAGTATAGATATTGTTTTGTCATATAGATTTGTTTTAAAATGCTTCATTTGTGGGTTAAGGGTAGTGAAAGATTTTGACTAGTTAATTAAGAGGCAGAATTAAGTGGTTTCAAATGTCTAATACATCGTATAATCGAAGCTGTAACTACTAGTAGGAATAATAATGATATATTAGATGTACCAAACTAGCATGGTCATCGAGCTGAACTATTATATTTAATAATTTTTAGGAAAAAACCAAAAGTATGTGATATTTATTTTTTTAAATATATTTTTTATTTTTTTTTGTGTTATTGATAAGTTAATTATTTGTTTTCATTTACATTGTTAAAAACTTCTGTTAAAAATCATATCATTTCCAATCCAGTTTGTGTTTTGTTTCTAGTTAAATTTCTCAAATTTGTGTTAAATTTTTTTAGGTGTTATCAATTTTCTCAAACTTCTCTACAATATAACTAGAAATTTTTATTCATTTATTGGTAAAGTAACCAAGTTATTTTATTCCAAACCTAAAAAAGTGTATTTTCTACAAAACATTTTCTTATTTTTACCCGTTTTTCTTAAAACCTAAGGGAGATGGAAGTCTGGGACTGCTTTTATTCAATTTCTTAGACCAAAAATCTTAAGGAAACACCAAATTTACCTCTTGACTTCTACCCCAAGAATTTTAGTGGGATTTAATTTCACAAAGGGAGCAGAAAACAGGGCTAAATGTTTTGCAAGCTGTAACTCGTTAATGAACCATTTTCTGACCTATGTTTGTATGAACATTTTCCCCTATTTTTGGCTATAGAATCATCTCCTGAAAGATTGCCATGCAGTTTGGAATCACCTGTATATTATATAGCATATAACATATATTTATACTCATACACCGCGTGATATTTAAGAATGGAAACAACTTCATACTGCATATTTGGAGGCAGAAAGAAATTGAGTTCTACATAGTTAAAAAAAAAAATTGCATTGTTGGTGAGTTTTTAATTTTTGTCTGCCATATTGAATCAAACTTAATTTTTTTTAAATAAGTAGGTGGACATATGACACTTGATTTCGATTTAAAATTTTCCAAAAAAAAAAAAAAAAAACTTGTGAACTTGTTTTTCTGTTAATGACTTTGTTATCGATTTAAGCATTCAAATTTGTCAAATTTCTGGACTAGTTTTCACCTTTGGAGCAAATTCAACTACTACAACAACCCTCTTGTTTTGACAGTTTCTTGATTCAGGGGGGTAGTGATGAAACCAGCTTTCATCAGCTATTATGAAATTGTGTAAACATTCCTCTTGATCATGTTTAAACTGCCCCAAACCTTGCTTAAAAATATTTACTTATTCATACCGTTGATTAATTGTGAGAAAATGCCATCTCCAACTTGCTGAGAGCCTGTTATATTAGGAATCTCTTGCACTTTCAATCTTCCATTCTTCATCACTATCATGAATTTTTTTCCTATATTTGCTGCAGTTGTAATCTCAACAGGCTGTTCAGAACATTCAATATTGTTTGTTTTCATTTGACTGCTCTGAAAATTTTCAAACTAATTGTAAATTGTTCTAATATATGGAGCTAACTCTCCAAAATAATTATCCCCATTTTTGGTTGTAGTTTCCTGTACCGTTTTGCCTTTTAAAAAGGAATGTTTGATAATATAAAATTCTCTTTAGTCCATTTTTCATTGTACTTTATCGATTATGAATGTATCTGGCTGAAACTGTATTTACTCGCTATGAAAGGATATATAGGAAACAAAATTATCAAAACAATGTACTGTGAGTGCCATCTCTTTGACTGTCCATGGCCATATTAAACATCATCATTATCATATCAGGAAATAAAACGGCATTGCACGTTAAATCAATTACTAGAATGGAAGCAATTCAAGTAAATGTTTCCAGAACTTCAAATTCAGGTTACCAGAAATAATATTTATTGGGATTTGAAAAGCTAATCTGTAAAGTAACCTTTTATTTGCAGAACTTATTTGTATCAAATTTCCTATTTTTGACAGAAGCTGTTTACTGTAACATAATTATTAAACTTTAAAAAAAAATTGTTTGTGGAACGTGATAATTTAAAAAGTATACTGCTGCTCACAAGCTAAAATGAATGAAAATTTATTTTGCTTATGTTAATTATAGTACTATAAAGAGAACTGTTTCTGGGTATTATTTTTAATTGTTCATGAAGTTATAGATATTAACAGATGCTGTAATTGTCACAGGATACTCCAGCAGCAGCCACTCCAACCAAGTCAGATGCTTCAGAGGAAGAAAAAAGTTCAAAACCTGTTGTACCTACTGATGAAAAAAGTAATGAAGAAGCTAAAAGCACTGCTGAAGAAAAAGCAACTCCTTCAGCTACAGCTGCTGCTCCTTCAACAGTGCAAGCTCAACAGCAAGATAATGACAAGGCTGCTGGAGAGCCAGCAACTACAACACAACCAGCAGCAGCTTCTGAGGAAAAGAGCAAAGAGACACCAGCTGCATCGATAGAACAGCAGCCGACACCAGCACAATAGAATATATTTTAATTATGATGATGATGATCACTGCGACTGACTATTAATAACAACTAGTACTACTACTTTTGTAATGTAAGTTGCCTGTAACAAATTATTTAATTTTTTTTACATTATACATTATATATGAAATCTTAAAACTGAATATTTATTTTGTATACTTCAGTATACAAATCAGAGTATAAACTATTAGGAGAAACCAGTGCATTACATTTTTAATGGCTCAGAGGAGCAGGTTTTTACTAATGTAAATTGTCATTGCTCATCAATTAAATTTTTTGGATTGCTAAAGTGAAGAACAGTGTGAATTGTTATTAAATATATAGTAGTAAATTTTGCAATGACAAACATTATCTTTACCTACAGAGCAATCCTGCAAATATTAAAGTGAATATAACAATGGTAGACAAATTGTATTTATATTTTTAAGAAATAGTAAATTAAAGGATATCCTTATTTAAGGATTACTTAATTTCATATGTTTAATATAAAGAAAAGCTATGGCCATCACTTTTATCAGCAGTTGAATATATTACCTTTACGTTACAAATCATATTCCAGCACGTTCTGTTGGGAAGTGATAAAACTAAAAAGGTGTAAAAAGCTTTTAAGATCATTATGCTTCAGTTACTTGTAGATACATTACAACAGATGTTTATTTACTTCTTACTAAGACGTTCAGATAACTGTAATACAAACTTGACATACGCTAAGCACAATATCTTGATTGCATAAAATAGCATAACTGGAACAATTAAACTGAAATTATTAACAAATGTTACATACATTAACATGAAACAACAGTAAGCAGATGTTGGTTTGGTTGTTGTGCATTATACTGTAAAATCTGCTTTTCAGAAAAAAGGATATTGTGCAAGCTTCAGAATTCCACCTATATTAAACAAAAATAAAATTTATTCTTGCATTTAAAATATTGTCGCGTGTTCGCAGCTTGATCAGGATATTGAGAAATTGACAGTTGAAATTTTTTATGTAATTACAATTTTTATAGTTAAGACTATAAATAAAATAAGACAAATCAATAACAATGACAATAAAAATTATAAACAACTCACAATAATAATCAGAATAATAGCAGTAATGGACAACAGCAAACAATAATAATAAATGTCAATAAACAAATAATAATCATAGTAATCATAACCACAACAACAATAATAATAATAAACTGTGATTAAATACAAAACAGAATTTAAAGTAATCGTCAGGATTTATTTGCATGTATTAAATATTGGAAACCAGAATTCAGTCCTGTTGTCAGACATTGGCATGACTGCTAATCTTAACACTTTTAACTACTAGTCTTGTATTAAAAACAATAGTACAATAGATAAGATAAGTATAAAGTTTTTTCACTGCAAATACCTTGGCTGTTCACAAATAAAACTGCCCTAACAATTTATGAATGAAATTTAGTTTGTATCTCTTTCACTTATAGTATAACAATAACTCACTGAACCACTGATTTGTTTTCATGTTCTAGAAGTACTTGTGACCACCTTAGTCATATCAAACTTGTATGCACTAGAAATCCACCCACTCCTTCACTGACTTCCTGACAGAATACTCTCACTTCAAACTGACATAATAACTTCTCACTTAGAACTCTCTCGCAGACTGACTGTCAACTAGTCTTCCCCAGAGTATTTATACTCCTATCCTCTTTACCTGCAGGACTGGACCCAACTCCAAGTGTGAGAATGATGCCCCCAACATTTTACCATGTGATTCCAAACTTTGGTCCAATTACTCTTCTCATGGAACTTACATCTGTTTAGGTTTGTCAGTGGGCAG
Source organism: Lycorma delicatula (assembly GCF_047948215.1). Classification (NCBI taxonomy): domain Eukaryota; kingdom Metazoa; phylum Arthropoda; class Insecta; order Hemiptera; family Fulgoridae; genus Lycorma; species Lycorma delicatula. Next base: position 59,378,280 of record NC_134456.1, read on the forward strand.
TATTATAAAGAACTATTATTAAACAGACCTGTTACCTTTACTAAAAGGGGGTTTCTTTTACCCCCTTTCTGGATTCCTCCTGTTATTATATTTTCTACTACTTTCTTTTTAATTGGTAGTGATCGTTGCTCAAGTTTATATTGGTTTTGTTTCAGTATTAACACAATGTTAATAACTTGTTAATATTTCATATAAAACTTTGCCAAGGGCCTGATGTCATGTCAGATGTCTGTTAGTTTATGTTGTGTTGTCTCTCAGAAAGATTTTTTTAATGGTATTGTTAAAGTAGTTGGTTGATATCTCACTTTGGCAATCTTAAACTTTATTTTCTAAGTGCTCATTTCATCCCTTCTTTCGTTTGTATAAAAAATAAGTATCAAAATAATACAGTGTAAATATAAAATAATATTTTTAATGTTTTGATCAGACGATGGCCTAAAAAAATAATTACCAATGGTAATTATTGGTCTTTATTCACCAGTTGATATAGTCTTCACTCAATTTTAAAGATAAATTTATTTAACTGTATTAATACTGTTGTGAAATTATAATTTGGACTCTCAAAACAAAGCTGTATAGTTATTTAAAACTAAGATATAAAAAATTTTAAAACAATTCAGACATACTCTTAACAACATGATTCCCAATCTCTTAGAATTCCTAGCAGTAGTTTTATTTTGAAAAAGACAAAAGAAGAATTTCTGAACAAGCAAAGAAAAGGAAGATGCTGAATATATTTTTTATTATTATTTATCTACAAAAAATAAATAAATTGTTGTGGTGTGTCTAATTTTAATATAAATGGAGGTAGTTAAGAATAGCCAAGAAGTTTTAATTCAGGAATGTTGTTTTATTCCTCTACATAGCTTTTTTGAAAGGGTTTTAATATATTTGTGAACAGAAATATGAATGAATTATTTTTAATATCTTTTCTCTTTTTTAATTTTTGTTATTGTAATTTCAATATTTATTACCATTATTGTTACTGTTGTTATTAGTGCTGCTCATCAATTCTTTTATACTGACCAGTTGAAAAGTAAATTATTAATGTTAATAGATGAATCTTCTGTATGAATCATCAAGATATAGATCTACCGTCACTATTAAATGGACAAATAAGTGCTGCAATGTCATTATAATTAACAGTGTTTTCAGATTTGAAGTGCACATATTGTTAAATTACTACTCACCTCAAATTATCATTTACCACTCACCTTTTTGCAAATGTGCAAAAATATGCTTTATTTAGTTTATAGTTAATAATTTGCACCCAGGACTTTAAAATATAACAAGTATAAAATTTAAGAACTAGTAAAATGAATTGTGAACACTATATTAATTAATAACCCTTCAGAGTTGCAACTCTAGTGCATTCACCAGAATATATGAATACTCGGCAATCAGCATATTTTTCTATAACTACCTTACTCTATTTTATTAATGTATGTTTGATAAAGATAATTTATTCAAAAATTCGGGTTATGTATATAATTCTCTGTGATTATTGAATACTTTTGTAGCTGCCACTGCTTACACTAAAGGGGCGAAGTAATATTTTTCCTTAGCTGTGGTGAGGGCGAAACATGATGTGAGAAATAAAAATTTTAGTGCCGACAGTCAAAATTTACTTGTAAATGTTTTGGAATTCTCATTTACAATGTACAGTATACAATAGCCAACGTAAATTACCTTGATACTTTTAAAATAACTATAACCTTTTTTTTAACCTCCAGGTCCACAGTTAAGCAATCTTTTTTGCAGAGGATGAGATGAATGCTTTGTAGCATGTGTAAAAAAAGCCATCCCTGACCGGGATTTGAACCCAGGACCTTCGGATGAAAGGCCAAGACGCTACCACTTGTGCCACGGAAGCCGGCTTAACTATATAACCTTAATAAAATGCAGTATTACCAATATTCAACTATTATGTACTGATTTGAGTATTTTTAACAGTGTAGTAGGAGGAAAACTACAGTTAACATGTTAATCTAACCAATGAGAAGAGGCTAAAACATTTACCCATTTTAAACCTTAAATAAGTTTTAATATTTATTCTCATTCAGCACCTATTTTACCCCCTTTTTATTTCTTTAAAGTTATGTCACTGGGATTTTGGAGATTATTTGATGTGTTGATTCAATTATTGTAAACCATATATTAACAGTTATATATCACTATTATAAACTGTCTCTATCTAGTAAGATATAAATTGTCATTTCCATTGGATGCCTTAATTTAAATTGTTTATTGACAATATTAACAGAAAGTAATTTATTTTATGATCTTGTTAAGAATTTGTCACTTTTATAAAATATTTATATAAAAAAACTTTTACTGCTTTTATTGTTTTACTACGGGCTTTTGTATTGATCTCTGCTTCATTGGGCAAGAGCCACTTACATAAAAAACAATTGAAATATTTTTATTCTTTTTAATCGATAACTTTGATCTGGCAGATATGTCTATAATGATTGATATTGAATTATTCTGCTGCATCTGCTATTCTAACAGTTTTAGAATTATTTTAATATCCATTTTGTTCTTGTTTATTTCTTGAATAGGCAATCCTGGCCACTTTAGAAACTTACGTTCACCATCTTCCTACCACCAGTTAATGATATTGTAAAGCAAATTATCTGTGTGAATTTTTTTTTTAGCCCAGAGGTCCATACTAGTTCATTTAATCCTCTTTCATCATTTACCTCCAACTTAGAAATTTGTAAATCCTGTCAAATATATTAATTTCCAATCCCTTCCCGACAAATGCAGTGTGCTTTACGGACCAAAGAAATCTTATTGTTCAACTCTGCCTACATCTTTCTCCCTTATTGAAGTTAACTTGTTTTTCTTCAAACAGTTTTATCTCATATTTTAAGTAATTGAGCTCTTTCTTTGTTTGAAATTTATAATTTTCCTAAACCATGTTTAAAATTTGACTTATTCATAATGGCATTTGCATTACTTTTTTCTTTTATTTTTTTTTTTCAAGGGTGTAGATTTTAAAGCTTACAATATTGACGCAATATCGGTCTGTAATGTGTTTGTTGCCCTTAATATAGTAAGTAAGGAGTGGATAATTAAAAAGTATTAATTAGATTCTCAAAACATTTTCTTTTATCATTTCCAAGTAGTTTTACACTTCTAATATTTTGATTGTACATTCCTTAATCAAGACTTGATAATTTGAGAAATCTCTTTGGCCTTGCAGTGCTTTGTGACACTTTCCAAACCTTCTGTAGTAATTGTCATAAAATAATATACTTCAAAATAGATTATCCACCATCTCAAAGTAGACTGGCTAGTTACACATCTTTAAATCAGAAAAACTTTAAAATTATGAAATTGTTTTCAGTAACAATCTTTAAATGACATGTTCTAAACAATATAAGAGTAAAAGAAAAGCCAAGCAAGGCAGTTTGTTAATGTTCACAAGTAATATGTAATAGCATAATCATAATACTGCATGCTGTTATCAGTAAACTTCAATTTTACCTTCATTGTAATTTAAAAATAAACTAAACTTAAGTTATTTATAAAACTTCATTTAAAAATGGTCATAAAATGGGAAGATTTTTACCTACTACGAGTATAACAACTTCTACAAAAAGAAATAAAGGAAAAAAGTTTTTTTTTTATTATAAAAATGACTTACTGGCAATCTTAACTGATTTCTACCAAGAAACATTGTTACAAGAAAACAGTATAACATGTAGCAGCAGCTGATGTTATGTAAAATAAAAAAAATAATTTAATTGATAATGCCCAGTTGTATTCATTTTTATCTTCATTCTTTCTTTCAAGCAAATGGTCCTTTATTCCAAATTCTGACTAAGAAGTAGTATGTATATATTGTTCACCAGTGTTTTACTGCTTGTAATTCTATAAGTTGCCAATAGTAATACCATTTACCTTTCCATTATTTATTTTCTTCCTCGTCTGTTTTTGTCCATATTCTCAATCGGGTCCTTCTTTCTTTGGAGTGCGTTCACATATGATAATGGGTGGACAAGGAATAATTACAGTTATTTCTTAAAAAGTGTCAGTGTAAAGTTAACTCCCCATGTTAGTTCAGTATATAATCATTGTTGAACCGGCTGCTTAGAACAGTGTTGTAATAAAATTTCAATTGATCCACAAGATGAATATAGTGTAAAGTTCACCATTTAACTCTGTATTTTGTAGAGGATGTAATCTGCAAATTTGTATTTTATCCTTATAAATAACAGTAAACCAGTATTGTCAGAACCCAAGTAATATTTTGTACTAAATATTTTCTGTCATATTTTTTACTTAATGTAATAATTATTTAATTAGATTAATGATTGGTTTTTGTTCCTTTTTTCTATCTTTGTTACAGAAAGAAATTTTTCCTTAATGCTAATAAATAGTTGGTGATGAGAATATTAATATATTTCATGATATGAGGATGAATATTATGATGATTATAATTACTATTATTACTACATTGAAAACTAGTGGAAGTGTGTATATGAAGAAGATAAGTGCAGTCAGTTGGTAATTCACCAACATACTGCAACTGTTGTGGTGCATCATCAGTGCGTGTTGTGTGGTGCGTCTTTTAGTGTCATGCATCATGCATTTTTTAACACAATCATAACAGTTAATTGTGTAAAACTTGTGTGAAATGTCGACTTTTAAAAATATATTATAATAAATATTATAGATAGTTAAAAATTTTATTTTGTTCTATTATTAATTATTCTAAATGTACAGAAGTAATTGTGTTTTATTATTTTTTCTTTGGATGAGTGCTGTATTACTTGTAATGTTATTATTGTTATTATTGACAAAACAATAATGGCAATAATTAACGTGATTGGTAATGACAAATTATATTTATTATTAATGTTGTAATATTGAAGATAAAGTCGTAGTTTGTCAGTGATGTTAGCACAAGTTTAGTTGGTATATTGTGTTAGCAGAGGTGATGACGATGATGGTAAAAGCTGTGTAAGAAGTGTTTTACTATATATATTTATACATAGATTATAAATATTTATACATAATATTAATGTATTTTTGCATTATCTTTAAATTATTGCTATTATTATTTTTATTTGTGATTAATAATTATGATAGTGATGATGATGATGATGATGATGATGATGGTGATAGTATTAAAAAGAAAAAACAAGCGGTAGATCATCATCAGGTATTGAAATTTTATTTTTTTTTATTTTTAATAGGTAACAGTTTTTGTTGAAAGCCTATCTTTTATTATGTGCATGTTCAAAAATAAAATTTAGCATTGTTTCTTTCAGTGCATGATAAAAGCATGTTAATGAGTTTTCTCTTTTTTCTTTTGAATGAGTAATTGCAAACCTGTTTATATTATTACAAAATTATATGTGAACTACACTACCCTCTAGTTTACTGTGCATTTATAATTGTATATTATATAATTTATTATTTTATATTGTTTTTAAATTATTTATCATCAGTACCATCATTGTTAAAGTTAGTGCCACTTAAAGGTAAATTTTAGCAAGGAGGTGTTTAAAAAAATACCACCTAATTATATTTGCTATTGAAATATTTAGGATTTATTAGGAAAAGGTATCTGATGTAGGTCTATGCATGCATCCATGTTTTGTAAAAATAATATTAAATTAATCCCTTTTATTTAATAAATTTATTTCTTACAGAAAAACTTACAATATTTTGGTGATACATATCAACTTATTTTTTCCATATATTGATACATGCAGTTTTTGGGTTGTGTTGTTGTCTCTCCTTAAAATAACAGATTATAAGTTATAAATAATATAAATTAGATCATTAAATATTATTATGCGCCTTCCTCCTCAGTAATCTTAGTTTGGTCAGAACATTTCATATAACTGTCCGTGGATCCTTTTTAGGATTAATGAAACATTTTTTTAACAGTTGATTATATAACTTTGAAAATAAACAATGAAGATGCTTTATTTAATTTGTTACACATTTTTAATTTCATATTTTAAATTACACTACCTTGATGCTACAAATATTTAAAATGCTGTTCAAAAGAAACTTTAAACAATCAAAATAAAAATAAAAAAAAGATTGTAGAAGTTCACATATGCTGATGTTAGTATTCATTCCAAATGACGAGTTACTGTCAAGCTGAAGTGTGAAACATAGTTAATTTAAACATTGATAATTGTTTTAAAGTGCCTAAATAAAATAATGAATAGTTTTTACAGATCTACAATAAATAGAATTGTATTTTTTATTTAATTCAGATTATTTAGTTATATATTACAGACATTATTTACAAATGGAACTCTAATGTTTGGGTTTTTACAGTGGTAATAAAATTCTAATTGTTTGTTCTTCATTCAGATAACCTCCTTGCTATATTTTACCATAGAACTATTACAGTGTGTAGTCATTTATCCATTACCTTAGTACTAGAAAACATTTTATCAGAATTAAAAAGCGTTTCCCTTTTTAAATAGTTTTTAAAGATATTACAAGATAGTGAGTCAACCAGTTTTTATTATAAAAATATAATATTGTATGTATTGCTTTCATGATATTATTCAGTATATACAACCTTGCATGATTAATTGTTAATCATGCATAATTTTAAAGCATTTATGTATTATACCATATCTTGAATGTTCAGCTGAATTTATTTTATGCAAGTGTTTACTGACTGTTTAATAATTAGATTTATTTTATTATGTTGTTTGTTCATGGAGCACATGAACTCATTAAAAGTAAACATGATGCAGGGTTCGTTTTACAAGCAAGTTTTTACTGACTGTTATGGTTTTGATGTAAATTTGTATGAACATTGATTGAAATAAAATATACAACAGGTAATAAAAACTGTGAAACGGTTATTTACATAGTCAGTTCATAGAAAAAGTTTGAGTTGAATATTCAAATCACTTAAATCATTTTTTCAGTGTTTATTGAAAAAAGTGAATGCAACTTTTTATGATGCTTAACCTTCATATGCTGGAATTTAGGTGTTCAGTTTAAAGTAAAACACATCAGTGCTTTTGGTTATAAAGTGTACTCGTTTATAGTAAACACTTAACTTAACCGTTCACCAGTTAGCAAAATATAGCACTGGTTAGCAATATATAAAAAAAAAAAAAAAACATAAATGTTGTCCATTTTCTTTTAATATTCTAGTTGTAGTTTTTCTCTTGAAAAAAATTTGTTTCCCATATTTTAGATCTCTCCATAATTTCATTTACTGTAATTGAGGACTCGCTACAAACTAATCCACTGATATTTTTTTACTGCTGACCCTTTAAAAATCATTTATTTTTTGCAGTGTAAAAGACTTGCCAGCCAAAAACTCTCCTTTTTCATTTTTTAAATGTAAAACATAATGCCTTATGCTTTCTTACCATATCGGCCTGCTAACTTAAGTTTCACTTAAAAGCTTCTGTATAAGTGACAACTACAGTGTATTATTAATTTATTGCCCATTTATATCTATATCAAGATGATAAAAAATCTGATGTAATTTTAGTGGTAATTTTCTTGTTGTGATTTTCTGTATTACTTTAATCTTCAATCCATGATTAATGATCCAATAATGTGATAATATAATATGATAGTTAACGTGATAGATAGGATAATGTTTACGTTTAAACCACTATTATGAAAAATTTAAAGATTTTCCTAATATAATTAATCATTTAAGAAAGGAGAGATTGAAACAAACAAATCACTACCAAGTTGAGGAACACGTTGAGATTTGGACACGAAGTGATTTCCTTAAGCCTACATAATCAAATAAAACTTTAAAAGAGGAATTAATTAAGAAAGTCCAGTGCACTTATTTCTTTAATGATGGTTATTTTACTATAGGCCATACAGTAGTTTGCTAATAATAAGCATAAAGTATTAAATTTTTTTTAAACAGGAATTATGTAAATACCAGTTTTTTATTACTATTTTAAATGCCCATTCTTCACTGAAGATACTTAGAAGTGTTTTAGTTGTCCCCTTTTTTTCTTTTAAAAATGTAAGAAACTGCAGTTCACTAGCATATGACTGATTATATGAATATAAGCCTTTCATTTTGTCCTTTCTTTGCAATTAAATTTTTTCTGTTACGGAAAAAAATTTGATAAGGATCTACTATTTAGTTACAATTATAAATTTACGGAAACACGGTGATGCAATGGAATTACTTGAACATGGTTTTATTGCTTTATGTGGTAAGTATGGGATCATTTGTCTTTGACAGAGCAGCTTGAGTAGTAGTATGGATACAGACAGTAGTCTTGAGTGTGTTACTTATTTTTAACATTTTTCTTTAATGAAATTTAGGGTTTCATCTGGTCTTTGCTCTTCATCCATTAAAATTTCCTGATCTAAATACATAATAGGTGGTCCCTCAGCTCATAACTAAATGCACTGTGTTGAATTTTAAGTAAGCTTCAAAGTATTATCACATATAAGTGTTAAAATTCACATTTTGTCTGTACTGCTGGATGTTACTGATATTACCAACTACTGTTACTAAAGAAAAATGAGATCAAGGTCTGTAGCTTAATTTTTAAGTTCAGTTATTTTCATAGTACATTCATTCATAAAAATTTTCTTCCTTGAGTATGAAATATAAGGATTTGATGATGGAATATAAAAATTTAACTAGAAAAATTGATAATCGTTTTTAATTTATTTTTCAAGTTTGGTAATTTGATTGCCTGTAAATTAAAACATATTTATTTAATATTATGTTTAATTATTCCATTTTATGCATTCATTAGACTACTAACAGTTCTAATAAACGACTAATTTTACAACATGTAATAATTTTTCATAATTAAATGTTCTGTCTGTTTATGATGAAAGTAACTTATGTTATTCTTGAACTTAGGTCTTATATGTGGAAGTACATATGCACATTATCTCTTCTAATTGTCAATAAATTATCGATCACAATATTAAATCTTGCACTGCCATGTACTTTTTTTCCTTATTTACAGTGAATTTTTTTAGAACCTCTAATCCTTGGGAATGGGAAATGTACAATTCATATGTTAGTAGATAAAGTTAATAGATACCAGTTTTCCAGGTACACATATTTCAGTGTCTAATTATCACTGTTACTAATTCATTTTAACATTACAAACATAAGTATGTGATTATTATTTTCCCTTATTACTATATAGTCTGTTTGCTGGCTCTAAATATCTATTGGTCTGGAATTAAATCAATTATTGGGAATCTGACTCCTTTTTAACTGTCACTTCATTCACCTCATCTTTCTCATAAAATATGCATATAAATTTAATTAACCCTACACTACAGTAAAAGAAAAAATTCAGGTATATTAGTTTATGACAGATGTATGTTGAAATTATACTGCCGCTCAACAGGCTGCAAGCTATTTGACAGTTCAGCATTTAGATTTGTCTGGTCTTAGGTTAACCATTCCTGAGGCACAGTGCCATTAATCATTACCAAAGAATGCTTATGAGTAACGTAAATGTTAAAAAATATTTGATTCATTATACTAGTAATACTCCTACCACTTGGCTACTCCTACAACTTGGCTTGCTCTTAAAAACTTTATTGGGCAATATATATATTTTTTTTTTTTAAGTAGGTGTATTAATCTGCAATTTGAAAATATCTCATTTTAGTAGTAAGTTTGTTTTATTAATGATGATTTTTAATACAAATCTAATTGGAACCGCTAAAAAGAAAAATTACAGTTACTTCACTATGATTTTGTTTTTTTATGGTAGCCTCATTTAATAAGGCGTGTATTTTATTTCCTTGCCTTGTTGAAAGTGTCTAAAGTCTATTTGGTAAATAAACTTATGTTGGGGAAAACATTTTGTAAGGCATATCTATTTTTTAATGTTTGTTAAACTTTAGTGATTTTGATTCTAGAAGGTGTGTGTGTGTTTTGTAAAAACTATTAAGTTGTGAAAATTGAAAAAAGCTTCAGATGTTACTGCAGTATTCATTCAATCTGCTCATAGACTAGGTCAGTTCAGGCACTTGATAAGTCTGAAACTATTCATTGCTTTTGTTTACATTATTACCAGATATCTAATTACCAACATTGTAAAATGAACATTTTTTTCTTATTACAAAAAGTTAATTAGCAAATTATTCACAATATAATTAATTATTTTTACTTTAATACAAAACAAATATTGGAATGTATTGAGTTAACTTGTATGAATATACAAATACAACTGTCATAATTCATATTGAAGTATGCTTATTACAGTTAATTTTGTAATTTCCTTTTCTACTCATATCGCCTGAACTAACCATAACTAAAGTTATGAGCAGGTTCTACATCAGTTTTACCTACTCTTGGTATTGCTGAGATATTACTGTACATATTAAACAAAATTCATAATGTAATTGCTTTTACATAAATAATATGTGTAAATAATTAAGTATGATATTATTATTTTAATTCATTTAAATATGAATCTGTTTAATAAGTAAAATAATTTATTAATATAATAACACTTAAAGTTATTTATTACTGTATTATATATCAAAATATTATGTTTACTTTTTTTAAGCATGTTTATTTATGAATTCGGTATTAATATTTTGGCATTACATACAATTAACAATGCCATTTTACTTGTTCAGTATTATACTAATTAAACAAAATATTTCATTAATACCTTATCAAAACAAGATTCATTTTTTATGTCATTTTCTTAGGTTTTACATAGTCTAAACATTGATAGTTATAAAGAAAAGAGGAAAAGTTGAAAATCTGTGGAAGCTTGAGAAAACTGATTTTTGCTCAGATTCTCTTTTTGAATTTTACTTTTTTTTTTCACCACATTAATTTAGTTTTTATAGCCCTTTAATTGTTAATTATTTAATATTGTTTCTTGTAAAGAAAAAGATTTTAACCATTAAATTTTGCAGATGTATTTTATTTTGTTGAAATAAGAAAGTCCTGAAATGCAATAAATAAATTTTGTAAAAATATTGAAGATATTTTCTTAAGATATCTGATGCGTTTTACAGGAACTCTTGCCCTCATATTAATTACAGTAAGCAGTTTCTGTAGTTGTTCTTCATGTTCATTTATAACTTTTTAATTTTACAGTTTTCACATATCATGTTTTTATTTGGAAATCTGAGTTAAAGTGACAGGAGTCTGTCAAGCCTAAACCATAAAGCAAACTTGAAATAGACAACAGGGATTTTCCAGTATCTCTTGTCTTAAAGTTTGATTTAGAATTTTAATTTACATTTATTTGTATGGATATTCTGTCTAAATGGGAATAAAAGTGTGGCAGTACATTTTAGTAACTTTTGTGGGTTAAAATTGTTTTTATATTTGGTAGAAAACAACTACTTGCTAGAAGTATATAAATAAAGAATATAATTCCTCTTGTCAGTTAAATGTAAAATTGACTTTAAAAAGTGTTTCTATAAACTCAAACTTGCCTATTACTAGGTCAACATGTTTCCTGTAAGTCCTCACTGGTCTCCATTAAAGCCGTTCCTGTTATATATTGAGGTAAGATCCTGTAGCTTCATCAGACTTGACAAATTAAGTCTTAATACAATTTTGAAAGGTGCTAGCAAAGTTACTTTGGATTATTTACCTTTATTTAAGAAGTGTTATTACTAACTATTAAAACTTAAGGTTTGATAGTAGAAAAAAGTCTAACATTAAAAGTTACTAAAAAAAATAACTACAACAAATTAATTTTGTCTCATCAAAGAATACAGATAAAAAAATCAGATTAACTGTATTTTTTCAAATTGAAATTATAGATTCTCCTGTATCACTATAGTAGTTTGGCAGTTACTACTGGTCTGTAATTATCTTCAAGAAACATGGGCATAAGATTTAAAATAAAATCATGCACCATACTGTGACCTTGGGTGAATAGAGCAGTATTTGATGGGTTTGCCATGGGTTTTTCCCCATATTTCGATAATTTTGTTTGTTCATATTCCCAACATTAAAGTAGCTTTAATCTCATAAAAGGGTTGTTTTAGCAATATCATGAAGCATGTCTTTCAGTTTAAGAGTTTCTGTAAAAATCTTGGCTGTTAGCCTTGTCATGGTCACTCACTTCTTATATGGATATGTTTGCTGTTTCAAATCAATATAAATACACGAATCACACTAGGCTCTGATATGACCTAAAGACTGAAGCACATTTTTCAACTGACCATCTAATACTTGATTTCTGCACATGGAAGTTTTCAGGCGTTCTTACACTTTGTGGCCTAAGGAGGTTTGTATCCAGAACTGAGCTACTGAATGCAGTTTTTCAACCCATAAAATAAAACAGCTGAGTTGACTGAATAAAACACTTAAATTGTATTTGTATTGATGTAATTGATTTACTTTAAATAAAAAATACTAGATGTGATGATTCACTTCTGTAACCAACAAATATGACTAAATAATTCCTACATCTGTTCTTTGATCCCTACTATTTGATAAATCAATCCAACTAACTTTATTAAAAATTACACCAGAAAGAATCAACCATGTTTTTTTTTGACACTATCTTATAATGAATATATATATATATATATATGTGTGTGTGTGTGCGCGCGTGCGTGTATATGAGGAGCATATGGGATCATGATATTTCATAAAAACCAATCATCAAAGTAAAATAAGCTGTAGCTAAACATGTATAACTAACCAAATTATCCTAAATATTTCTTTGGCTAAATATAAACATCTTTATCTTTAAAGGCCAGAGGTTTCACTGCAGCTACAGGGAATTGAATCACCACTTCTGACTAATGACTGTGCACATCTGTATGTTTCTTTTAATACATTAGCATAGATTATAAACAATACCTGTTCGTTGTCTTCACTAATATTTAAAGTTCCATTTAAACCATTAATCATTTACTAAAATTAGCAACATCATAATTACATTGTTATTTATTAAGTCCAGAGACAACATGTTTATGGTTATCATCCACCCTTTGTATTGTAGAATTCTAGTTAATTAGAAAATGTAGTGTTGACCTTCTGCCCAGTAATTTTTAAACATAAATTAAAAATTAATCCCACAGTTAAATACTGTATTTTTTGCTTTGAACATGTAAAATATTAAACTTTGCTACTTTTGGTCAATATACTGGTTTCAGAAATCACCCAAAGTATGCCTAATTATTTTTCAGAACTTAAAAACTTGGGTTTTCCTTTTTTTCAATTCCACTGCAAACTGTTACTAGATTCTACTTCCAGCTAATATCTAATAAACATTACTAGTTAATTCTCAGAATGGTAATTTAACCTTTAAAACTAACAGTTCATGATAACTGAGTTTTAACCCCCTTACAATTAACTAATTGCAGTGGTCCTTCACAAGACATTTAATCTATTTTTTAATATTTGTTTAAAAAGATAACCAAAAGCATTGCAAAACTAAACTAATAGAAAATTAGTTATATTTATTACATTCTTGTGTGTGTATATATATATATATAAATTTTAGTAAAATAAATTCTTTTTTTGTCCATATCTTCCTCTTGCTAATTAATTCCAGAAGAATAAAGAAAATTCAGCACACTCCCCACCAAAGTACAGCATAAGAACTCTTACTTACCTTATCTATCTTATTTTTTCTTTTCTATATATTTAAAGCGCTTTAGAGGAATTCCCTCATTATGTGTTGATTAAAATTTTAGACATATTTCTGGTCAGTCACTAAATACAGCACTGAGCTGTATATTATAGTGTACAGTGTATTATACCTGTACAGGCGGTATACATCATGATATACCTAGAAAAAAATATTTTTATTTACATAGGATTTTGGAAAAATTTACTTAAATTTATTAAATAAATGAATGAAGAAGGGCGTCTACATTTACAACAGAAATTTCTTTGCTTGGTTAGTATAGCAGAAAAAGTTCATAGTGATGAAAATGAGTGTAACTCTAATAAACTGCGGAAACTGTATAAAAAAAGGCCAGGGAATTGAGGTTGTGACTGGCAAGTATATAATCCAAAGAAATTGATGAAAAAGTCAAAATAAGTGTCACTACTAAATTAAATACCATTCAATCGTGTATTATTTTTAGAAATATCTGTTAATTAACATTATGTTAACATAACTGAGTTTTTATTTTAGTAATGTATTTCAGAATGTCAATTCATAATATAATTATGCACATTTATGCTACTGGATCAGTTTATTTTAATACATCATTAAATTTTAACTTTTTGAAACATATTGGTTTATCAATGATTCTCTCTGGTTAACTGGGAATTGACTGTATTCCAGTGAGACACCAAATCATTACATTTTAGCTTGTAATTTTGTCTAACTTGGATAGACAATACCAGTTTAAAAAAATGTATCACATTTATATAAAAGTATTTTAAAATAAAAATTATATTGTCAATTCATAAAAAAATTACATTCTTGAGAAGTGGGTTGCACTATTAATAAAAATTTAACTAAAAGAGGTTTTATTACCAAAAAAAAGAAAAACTTGTGTTTATGTAATCAAGTTTCAGCAAACCAAAGTATGTTTAAAGTTTTTTTTTTATTGTCTAACAATTAAAAAAATTTGATTAGGGATTAATATAAATATATTTTAAGTAATCTTAGAAAGCTTGTAAATAATGAACCAATAACTCACAGTCTTAGGAGTAACAAGGATGGTACCTTACTTTATTTTTCAGCAAGGTATAGAATAAGATAAACTTTGTTTTTACTGTTTCAAAAAGAAAAGAATTTTCACTGTTCAATTACTTTTGTTAAGTAAAAATGGTCTACAGTAACAAAAGGTATTTAGCCTTTTTATACAAGTCTACTTTACTATGAACATTCAAGAACAGTATTTTTATGGTCAAAAAGTGATAATCTACTTCCTTACTGATAATTTCTATTCCTAAACAGAAAAGATTTGTTCTAAAACTACAGCTGAAATGAAAAGAAATTGATTTATGTAGACATTTTTTCAAGTAGTTACTACCATAAATAAGCACTGTTGAGACTAGTATTTTTTGAGTAACTCCTAACATTAATAACTGGTTATGACAGATAATGATAAATCATGGACTTGTAATATTTCTGCCCTAATCTAAATTACTTATTGCTGTCGGAGCTAAAGGGTTTTAATATATTTTACAATAAGTTATTAGCTATAACACGTCTGAATTTCTCTATGACAGAATTGTAGCGTCTGAAAAGTTCTGGTTTCAAATTCCATGTAAGCTTGGTATTTTTCTCATGCCATAAAATTCATTTTTCATAACAAAAACCTGGTTAGCAGCTGCAATTGGGTGTAAGCCTATATTTACCATAGGGTAAAAATAAATCTTGGCCTGAGTTTAATTTTG
The DNA here is from genome assembly GCF_047948215.1 of Lycorma delicatula. Taxonomy (NCBI): domain Eukaryota; kingdom Metazoa; phylum Arthropoda; class Insecta; order Hemiptera; family Fulgoridae; genus Lycorma; species Lycorma delicatula. The sequence continues at coordinate 59,393,584 of NC_134456.1, forward strand.
TTAGGTATCAACTATTCAGTACCACAAACACTCCATACCTAGTATTTGACTATACTAAATTATGCCTTCCTCTTCCAGTTTATAACCTCTCACTGTAACAATTGTTTACTGATCCCCTTAATTTAGTAAAAAAAAAATAATGACATTACATGAATAAAGGTATATTTATTGCTGTCAGTGTACATATCCTTGCCAAATGCTCTGTCTTAATCACCTCTGATTCAAAACACCTCTTCCTTCAAATGATTGCACTGTAGTACAAAATTTCCTTTTTAAAATAGTTACTTTTGTATGTTGCCTGCTTGTTTACTGTATTTATTTTGACATTTTAGCTAAGATATCTAGTGGCATGTTGTTAACATAATATGCAACTTTTTCATCAGCAATTTGTTTTTATTAATGTGTTTTATACATCGTAATAGTTAACTTTTTCAAAAATATCACTAATATAATTAGAGTAATTTCCATACTTACATTCATGTATATTTTTGATCTTATAACGACAGAAAAAATGAAATCAACATTTATTTTAAAAAGTGTAAGAAAGGCAGTTACTTAAAAATAAAATCCTATGTTTGAAACTAAAGGAATCGAAGTTAATGAAATAGGCATGAATTGTATCACTTTTAACTGAAAGTAATATAAAAAAACAAAGATAGCTAAATAAAAGTGGAAAAGTATTCTGTGCTAACAAGGGTGGTTTGATCAGTTAAGAAAGCAAGTCTGACACTACATTAAAGTACATAATGAAGCTTTAGCCTCTGAAGATTATTCTAACACGTTTTCTATTCACTTTTGAAGCTTTGCCGCTGGAGACATGCTATTATAGACATATTGCAGAGAAAACAAAAAAAGTATTTTTTATTTTCAAAACCACGTAATCATGTTATTACTCAGTATGAAAAATAATTGTTTAAAAAAACATTCATCAGTCAAGTCTAAAATGTACAACTGTGTAATGAAATTGGCCACTCTCCAGGAACCAGTTATATTATTTTTTAAATTACTATAAAATGACAGCTGTTACCTAAATGGACTGCAGGTATCTACCTGCTACTCAAATGTGAGCCACAGAATAAAATTTAGTGTTATTCTCCAGCTATTAAATAATCCTCTCTGCATTCTTTAGAATTCTCAAAGGGTAATTGATTTTTATCCGGGGCAGAGCCCATCATTCTGTTCAAGGGTAGAATGTGGATCCTATCAGTTTTCCCAAGTTAACAGTACATTACGTAAATCTAAACTTAGCCTTATAAGCAGACATCAAGCTACTTACTGCCTGCTTAGTTATGATTGCATCACAAAAATCACCTTCACCTATCCTGGATAATCTCAAAATTTACAAATGCAGTACCAGGTGACATTTCCTTATCTTCCATTCTTGGATAGGTGTAAGGGAATTGCATCAACTTTGTTTTATTTGCAATGCTTCCAATATGGTGGGATGCTACTTTAGTGAATCTCTATAAGGTGACAACTCGCCTGCAGGGTTGTCAGAGTTCGTCTTTCTATCTGGGGATCACATAAAATCAAACTATTGGCTGAAGTATCTCTAAGATACAGCCTCTCCTAGAATCTAAATTATATTATATTTGTATATAGAGAAAATTGTATATTTCCTAGATAAGGGATATGTTGTCATAATAAAAATTTGAATATGTAGCAGCTCAATAATATCCTTTTGCTTGTTCGCTGCATAGAGATGTTTTAGTTAGGCTTGATAATTGTGCAGTTGCACTTTGCCCAATTCAGAACAAATTAAAAACCAGGATTTCACACCACAAAAAAAAGTTAGTTTATTTAGTGTTTTTGGAAAGGCAGGTTAATTTTGTAATTTGTGCAAGGATCATGATGAAAAAGTTTTAGAAAAGGAAATTAGGAAAGTCGTAAGAGTAAATGAAAAATTTGGGAGAAAGGTTAAACTTAAAAAGTTGTCCAATTGCTAGTAAGTTCTGTAATATTGTAAGCTCTTTTAACTGGAAAAATTAGTTTCAAAAAATTTCCTCTTATATATTACTAATGCTGCAGAAACTCTTTGTAACATTTTATTTGTTATCTTTTGCCAAACTTTTCTTTTTAAATATGGCCCCATTGAACAGTAAACCTTTTAATATAATTTTGTTAATTTCATCTTTTTGTCATATGTTTGATTCCCAGCTAGGATCTGGTGTTTTTGCAGCTATTACATGAATCTGTTGCTCCTCATTAAAATACATATGAAAACATCTCTTGAGTATGTAATAATAAAATATGTAAGGCCATACATTTTTAAACAAGATGCAGTTTGTTATAACTAATGAAGTACAGTTAAATAAAATCTTTTGATGAATTTCTAACATCTCTCAGTTTACAGCCCTCTAAAAAATACATGTAAAATTGCTAAGCAAGAATTTTCCTGTAACTGTGCTATGTTAAGTGAGGAAAAAAGAAGAAATTAGAAAGCACATAGTTGAAATTAATTTTTTAATCATGTTATTTAAAAGAGTAAATATGTATTATTATTTTTTATCATAACTGTAATTGAAAAACTTATCTCAATCTTGCAACTGAAACCAGAATTTCCTTATAATATTCTGAAAAACATAATAAATTTTCATTATCATTATTTTTATTCTAAAACGTTTATAAGAATTTTTTAATTCAAATTGTTCTGAAAAAAGTCAATGATGAAATTTCTGGTTTCGTCTGGTCTATACAGTTCATACTGCAGGATATTTTTCAATTGTCAAATTATGACGGATTTAGTTGTAGGGGCCTTCAGTGGGAATTATGATTGAAGTTCCCATCTCTATATCAGTAACATACAATCCAACCAGTACACTGTTATTTCAGACACTATTATATCTAAAGTTAAAAAAAGTGGTCAAGTTGATATTCATTATGAAACCGCATTTTCAAATTAGTTATGAGAATGCTGCTTGTTAAAAAGGCTCAAAATAAATTATGTTTGTCAACATTCAACTTAAAAATCGCTTAACTAATTAGATAAGTGTTGTGTTATAGGGAGTGGTTGAAAAATGTTTATCGTGTTTTGAAGAGAAAATTGTTTTTTTCTTTTTTTAATTTATTTTACATTATAGTATTATTTTACTATGTTGCTTCAGTAGATACTGTTATGCAGTAGATGAAGATTATTTAATTTTCTATCTCATGTTTTTGTGAGTTTTTACTTAACATTACTTGAAACAATTTATATTAATACTCTTTGTTATTTTATTTTTCATTAATTAAATGTGTTCAGTATGCACAGGGATTATATTACCATCATCATCTAATACTGATATTTTTTACTGTTATTGTTAAGTACAATTTAATTATTTATATTAAATTTTTAATAAATTGTAAATATATTTTAATGATAGGCTACTACTTTATTGTTGTAGTGTACAGTTAAAGTAACAACATACTGTCTATTCTACATTAGTTTAGTTACTAGTTCTGTTGAAGAGTACAATGCAAAGAGTGTTTATAAATTTCTATCCATAAAGTGTACCATATTTAATATGTACATTGGATAATTTACTTTTTTATTGCTAGAATGAGCAATTTTGATGATACTAATAAATGATTGATTATTGTTTTTTCTGTTATCAGCAGTTAAACATTGTGTAATAATAACTAAATTATTTATTCAACAGGTAAGAATTTAAATTTTAAATCTTGTTTATTCGTGTGAAAGTCATATACTATTTTGTGAAGAATATAAAACATTGAACTGAAAGAAATATTTTAAAATGCATGACGTTCGTTAGGTTTTGACATGATCTTAATGTTTTACTTTTTCTGTAGTTAATTTACCAGATATAGATCAGCAGTGTGGTAGAGGAACAATTGCTTCAAGAAAAGTTATCTATCATGGGTAGTAAAATTTGTGCATAAAACAGTCTAGTTAGAGGCAAAAAAATGCCTTCACCACCATATCAGTGATCGGGCATTTATGATTCTGTTTTAGTTTTTAGACGGATCTTTTGTCATTCTGTAATATCTTTTATGCATTTTTATTATTGCACTGTTCTACAAACCTTTTAAGAAAAATGTATTTAATATAATCCTTTTTTTTTAATATTTCTGTAATTGGTTAATGTAAAAATAATAATTTTCAGTAAAAAACATTTTTCTGTATATTCAACAAAAAAACGTGGAAATTATTATAAATTAAATTTAGTGAGGTGTGCTTAAAATTAGGAGTTGAACTGGCAAAGAGAAAATTAATTACTATTAATAAAATAAATTAATATTATACATTTGAAGTGGCAAAGAGTAAATTAATAACTAAGGTAATAATAAAATAAAAATTATGTTATACATACATGTAACTTATATTTTGTGAAAAAAAACTGAAATGTGTGCATTCAATTTTACTTTCAAATCAGGTTTGAATATTAAATTTTTTGTAGAAATTACATCACAAAATTAATGAGGCACATACATATTTAACACCATATACTTTTAAAGACTGCATTTGTGTTTGTATCAATTTTTACATATTTTTTAAACACTCCTTGTATTGTTATATTTTATTACTATTAAAAAATTATAATATATGGTAATTAGTGTATTTGATATAACATTTAATGTTTTTAAATATAAATATAATAAATAGTACAAAATTGTCTATACATACAATTATTTTAACGTAAAACAATACTACTTATTTTATGCTGTTTATAATGCACCTTAATTTTATTATGTATTTTGAAGGGTGTTAAAAAATGTTTCCTTTATAACAAAAAATACTTGCATATTGTTATGAAACACATATTGCTTGGTTTAGCAAGATCAAAACCCCAATCAGCAAACAAACAATAATTTATTGCAAATTATAAGACATATTATTGTTTCATTGTTATATATAACTGTTAATTGTATTTAATTCACTTTCGTTATTACGCAGTTCTAGTTGTTTGTGTGCAAAAACCCTCATACACACACACACACACACACACACAAATGTACTGTAAGACTGATGACTCTGTAAGATACAATGTACAAGTTTTAAATAAAACTAATCAGCATTTGTTGAACATAGAACAATTTATTGTTCAACTCTCAGAATGAACATTATATTGAACATTGGCAGATTAATGATACTTTGACTGATAGTAGGCTGTTAGTCTATTACAGTTGAGCATCCAATCTCATTTTGATTCAGGTTGGGCAGATCTTAGTTTTGTGTTACCAGTAACTAAAATAAAACAATGACATGTGAATTCATTCAAAGATGTTAATAACTTTTCCCTCTTTACTTTAAAAGTGTATTCTAACAGAAAGAAAATTCTTTAATTTATTAATGCAGTTTTAATTCACAAACGTATCTCACAACTGGAACTAGGTTCCAATATGAGTATTTATTACAAGGTACACATGAAACATAAGTGAGGTATTTTTAAAGAAATCTGGTGGTGAAGATATACATTTTCAATTATTTGGTTGCAAGTGCTTATTCAGGAAAGCAAACTAGCCCATAACTGTTAGTTTAATACACCTTATTAACATAGATGGTAGCAAAAGTTTTCAAAGCCAATGTCTTTTCAAAAAAACGTTCTGAAAATGGTGTAATTAGAATAATCTTGTGTATGTGTATGAAATGTCGCTTATTATGCATGACTGAAATTGTGTTTTTCAGTACTGTCTCACAAGAAAAAAAAAATGTGCGATAATTAATGTATATGAACTGCAGATGAATCTTTATTTAAATTAAATAAATAGTTTGTGTCCTGTTATAGATATTTTTGGGGGCTAGTAATGTTATAACTTTACTGTATACAGTATTAAAAACTTGAAATTAATAGCTGTATAAATGAGCAGTCAGGATTTTGTGCAATTACAAAATTAAGAAAAGCAGGACACGTATAAAAAAAATTCAATTAAGAAATCAAGAAAGCACCTTTAATTTTAATATAATATTTTAAACCTGTTTGTATATTGATCCAGTATTATCAGAATTCTGAAAACTAGCGTTACAAGTTCACTTCCTTGCACAATCATTACTCACCAGTGCTGTTTAGATCTTATATTACAGCTAATGGTTCCATTGGGAAAGGCTCTTACTGGCCCTTCAAATGAGCCTATATATGTATATATTAGATATCAATTACTTATTGGTTATTGTCACTATACTTAAAATTAATGTACGAGAAGCACTTAAGTCTTACCATTGATAACCTGCATTGAGATCTATTAGTGCAGTTATAAAATTGAGAAGATGTCATTACTACAGAAGCTTACAGATTTTGTTTATATACCTTTGCCCATCTAATGTATTGGTTATTACCTGATTTTACATGCTTCTGATGGAAAGCAGCTTTCTGTTCTACAAATCCAGATCTCTTATACATTCCCAGCTCTGTCTAGGCTTTATATAACAATTTATGTTATAAATCCCTAATCTATTACAAAAAAGGGTATGATGTGTTTTTCATTTTAACCAATAATGTTTATTGTTGCCTTTAGGTTAGTTTGAAGATGCAATTGGATGTGTATAATTACACATAAGCAGTGAAAATAACGGATGATTTAAAAAGGACTTCACAACTTTAAGAGCTTGAAAAAATTTATTTAGTTAACTTACAGTTGCCCCAGTAAATCTACGAGCTTGTGATGTCACGTGCGGACATCTCATTATATTATTGTTTTACAAAACATTATTTTTGCGCTTAATTATTATTCTTATTTCATTTTTCGACTTACAAACAATATGGGCGCCTAAACAAATCATTTATGCTGTTTGTGTTCAATTCTTTTCACTTGAGTTGATTACATATATAAATGCTTAATGACTCAAACTTGTAAACAATAACTATTCCTTAACCAATGAATAATGCCCCAATTGGTAATATGTACAGGCCTATAAAAATTTATACATTTTATAATTACGCATTGTTTTTCGCAAATTTTTTGTAATTATTATTTTTTGTTGTATTTTTATTAGTGCAGTTTTTTATGGCAGAATTTAAATCCATAGTTAAGAAAAAAAGACTTAGGAGTCTAGCACGTAAAATTACCAATAATGTTTTATGATTTTAAGAAAAAAGAAGCTCTAAAAGTAGGTAAATTAACTGACGACAAACATATAATTGGCATTCAAAAATGCGCAGAAAGAACTGCTGCTGCTTGTGGGGTATCAAGAACACAGGTTCAAAAACTCAAAGAGAAAAAAGACATGATTCTTCAATAAACATCCCAATCGTGTTCTTTCAGCCCGCCAAAAAAGTATTAACGATGTTCGAAACCTGTCAGTGGACTGGACAGTTTTGAGTTAGGTGAGTTAATGAATTTCATTCTAAGAAGAATGAATTATATACTTAAAAAAAAATCAGGCAAGATCTTCAGTCATCTATTGATTTTAAAGGTAGTGAATTAATTTTAGCTATTATTTTGAAAGAGTTAGGTTTCAAATGGCGTAAAAACTGAAAATAACAAAAATACTTTTAATTGAGAAATCCGATATCAGGTGGAAAAGAATTGAATATTTGCAGGCAGCGGCTAAGTACAGACAAAGCAATGCTAGAATTGTTTATTTGGATGAAAAGACGTTTTAAGTTCGCATTGTTCGACAAAGTCGTGGTCGGTATTGTTGAGAGACTTCATGTGCCGATTAATAAAGGTGACCGTTTAATAGCGATTCATGCTGGAGGAGAAGTCGACTTTATTCGAACGCATTACTAACTTGGAAAGCCAGTTCGAAAAGTTGCGACGACCATGACAGCATGAATAAAAACAAGTTCATGAAATGGGCGCTTGAAAAATTGATTCCAAATCTTTTACCAATGTCAGTAGTAGTTGTTAATAACGCCTCTTTTCACAATACAGGTATTGATAAAGCACCATATTCTAACTCCAGAAGAAAAGATTCGACCGATTGAATGTAGAAAACCCATATAACGTATAGTTCAAAAATGCTGAAACCAAAGTTATATGAATTAGTAAAGTTACATAAAAATATCACTTGGATGAACTTTTGAAAAAAACATGAGCATCGTGTTCTTAGACTCCCATCGTACCATCCTGATTTGAATCCGATCGAGTTGGTGTAAAAAGACGTGACTAGACATAACACAACATTTTCTTTCACAGATGTTGAAAAATTAACTATGGAGAAAATTAATTCCATGAATGAAGATGACTGGAAACCCTATTGTGAAAAAGTAAAACAAAATATTGAAAAAGAGTATGAAAAACTGGAACCACAGGTAGATGAAATGACAGAACGTTGTATTATACAGTGATTTTTTAGTCCTGTTACCCAATGGTTAATGTCTGGTAATTTTTACCTAAGAAAGGGAAATTTTATTTTGTGACACGAAATTGGTAGCGCTGCTCAACCGGTATAGATACGGCAGTGTGAGTTGATTCTCCTTGAGCTGTGTAAACCTTTGTGCCGTTTCCGGCCGTGTTACGAACAGAATGTCTTTTACCATAGAATTACGAGTTTTAATTCTTGAACAATATTTTGCTACGAAATCGTACGCGAGTGTAAAAGAATCATTTCAAATTAAATTTGTTGGTATTCCTCCGCCAGAAAAAAATGTAAATTTCTAGGCTAGCAAACCGATATCGAAAGACAGGTAATGTTGGCGTCAGAAAACGTAGTGGTCGACCAACTCGTTTGATAGATGACGTTTTAGAGAATGTGAAAACAAGATTACTCAATTCTCCACGGAAAAGTTTACGAAAACTTTCCACGCAAGTTGGTTTGTCATATTCGAGTGTTCAGAAAGCTGCTAAAAAATTGAAATTGTATCCGTATCGCGTACGATTAGTCCAAAAGCTTCAGCCTCCAGATTTAAACAAGCGATTGCAATATTGCCGTTGGTTTAGGTCTCGTAAATGATAACGGAATCGAATTTTTAAATAGTGTTCTTTAGTGATGAAGCTTAGATCCATCTCGATGGTTATGTGAACAGTCAGAACTGTCGAATTTGGGCGGTTGAAAATCCTAACTTTTTACAAGACAAATCTTTGCATCCTGAAAAAATAGGTGTGTGGTGTGCGATATCTCGTCATCATATAGTCGGACCCATATTCTTCGAACAGACAGTAAATGGTGAAGTATACAGGAATATTGTGCGCCAATTTATGTCCCTCCTGGAACTTCAAGAACGAAATTGCTGGCTTCAGCAAGACGGCGCTACATGCCACACGTCTCCAGAAACCATGGATTTTCTGCAAGAGTTTTTTGATGATTGAATAATAAGCAAGGGGTTATGGCCTCCATGGTCCCCAGATCTCACATCTCCTGACTACTTTTTGTGGGGCTATATTAAGTCCGAGGCCTTCAAAAACAATCCTCACACTATTGATGAACTTAAAGTCAATATTACAGACTTAATCACTAATATTTCCAATGCAACTCTTAAAAAGGTTTCTGCTAATATGCTGAAAATAGTCCATGCGTGTATAACCGCAAGGGGTGGGCATTTTGAGCATATTCTTTAACAATTATGTAAGTAATAGCTTTTTATTAAATCTCTTTTGTCAGTAACAAATACATTTTTTTATTCCACCTAAATTTCCCTTTCTTAAATTACATTTAAAATTGGGTAACAAGACTAAAAAATCACTCTGTACATGTACACTTTGATAGTGGGAGTAAAAATGACAGGGATAGTGATTCGTTTAACGAGGATCGTGAACTTGCTAGAAGTTTGAATTAGATACATGAAGAAAATTCAAGTAAACTTTTGTTTATTATTAAAAATTAACAATTTAGTACAAATAAAGGATATAAAAAATTTAATTACGTATTGTTTATAATTAGTAAATGTAATAGTTATTACAGCGTACAGCGTATAGTTGTACGCTGTAATAACTATTACATTTTACTCCGCGTAACTAATACACTATTACTCCGCGTATTTGATACGCGGAGTTGATGTTTTCAGGCCGAGTTAACAGTACGCAGTCTGCTCGTACATTGGTTGGGCCTAGTATACAGATTCGGCGATTCAAGTGGGATGTAAGCCGTATCAAACGAATGTTTAGTGACAAACTTCTGTTTTTCTATGAAATGAGACCTCACCTGAATGTATAAGTTACCTCAATAAATTTTTATTTATTTTTAAAGTTGTGAAGTCCTTTTTGAATCGCCTAGTAGAATAAAATAAACCTTCAACTTGCTAATCCATAATTCTACTTCAACTTCAAAAGGTTGAAATTTATAAAAAAAAAAACATTTTTTTGTACTAATTTATTTATTAAGTCTATTTTATTTCTACTTAAAAATAGGATTACAAAAATACTGCTTGTATAAAAAAGTGGTATCTGCAAAATAAATACAAGTTAAGAAACCTTAATAAAAGTTAAGTTAAACCATAAAAATAAGGAAAAGTAATATGGATATGTGTATTATTATTTTTTGCATTAAATTTTTTCTTCTAATTTTCATACAAAAATATTTCAATTATTAGAATGATGTCTGACTGTCATTACTGTACATTATTATAATGTGGTAATAGGATTATCTAGTAATGTTGATGATGAAAATGAGAAATATTTTCTTGTTAATGAAGGCAATGTTATTGTAATTGCAAAAAATTTTGGTTTTTTATATTTCAACAGAAGTATTCATTTCATCAATCCTGAATCCATTTTGACTAGTTTTGGCATGACATCTGTACATATGTACCTTGCATAACTCAAAAACGGTTAGCCAAAGAATATTGAAATTTTGAATTTAGGACTGTTGTAACATCTGGTTTTGCACCGCTCCTTTTGATTGCAATCGACTTGACCAAAAGTGTCCAAAAAAGCCCAAAATAAAAAAAATTGGATTTTGGACTTTTTCTTAACTGCAGTAATAAGCCCTCATTGAGAACTTTTCAACGATATATCATAAGTGCTATTTATTTTCATTGGTTCCAGAGTTATAGCCCAATAAAATTTGAATTAATGAAATATTTGGATCTTAGAAGGGGAAGGCCACTGATCACTATATAACTGGATAGGGGATCCCATGTGTTGGAACTGGTAAAATTTAAATCATAAATTAGCGCCATTAAATGAATGACCTAAATAAAATAAAATAAAACGGCATATGCGCAGAGGAAAGTGTTGAGTAGGGATAAAACCACTTTTTAAATTTAAACCGATACATAGAAGTGTTCTGATTTTGTATTTTAAATTAAAAGTGACCTATTTTTATTGTATTAAAAAACAATTGATTGTGATTGTGAATACTTGTAAACTGCAAATAAATTTGTGATAAAAATCATGCTGAAGTGCCTGTTTTGTAGAACAAAAGATACGAAATTGAAAAATGTATCTTTCTTTAAATAAGTAAACGTAAGATTTGATTTTATAACAATGTAAGAATTGCAAAACTTGCGTGATTACTATGAATTCGTAATAAGTTGTTTTTCATAAATAATAGAAAATATTGATTAAATGTGTACAGGAGTCGTAAAACTATTGTCTAATTCGGTTATCTTTTTTTCTTTTCTGTTTAGCCTCTGTAACCATCAAGATACTACTTCAGAGGATGATGTGTATGGTTGTAAATGAATTATAGTCTTGAACAGTCTCAGGTCAACTTTTCCTGAGATGTGTGGTTAATTGAGACCCAACCACTAAAGAAAACTAGTACAATTACGATTATAGTCACGCAAGTGTACAATGGTTTTATTTAGTTCCCAGCATCTCTTTCTGCGGTGCTGGAGTATGCTTCAGTATTGAACACGCAATTGTATTTTATGCCATAACGACCTCAATCCAGTTATACAGAGATCAGTGGGGAAGGCATATCGGTTCGAATCCGACTTCATTTCCTTTTTTTTTAACTTTAATATTTTTATTTATTAATAATTACACTGATAAACATAATTGTTGTTTCCTAACATGCAGTACATGATCAGTTTTTGATGCTGAAAATGAATATGAACTCAGAATCTTTCTATCATCCACCATTTTTGAAAAAAATGTAAATTTTAATTAAAGGATTTTTTTCATTTTTCAATGTATAGTTAGCATTTTAAGCTCCTATATTGTATTTTGTTAGCTCGTTTTTTATTGTTTAAGTTTGTTAACATAATTTGTAAGCTATAAATATACAATACTACACAAAGAATTAAATCATATCATAGTCACATTTTATCACATCATATATAATACTGAAGAGTGAGCTTTCATGGATAAGATTAATCATGTCTGTGCAGGTCAAAAAATGTAACTGAAATTACAGCCATGTTGACTGTATTAAGCACTGGGGTTAGAAATGAATTAATTTTGTTCAGTCTTATTGCTATCTTAAGTTTGTTAACAGTGCAGTGCTATCTTAAGTGTTAACAGTTTGTGGATGCCGTTTGTTATGTATGTGGTGAGTTTACCATAAAATCAAATAGAAAAAACATTACACCTTTAATTAAAAAAGCATATCATTTGCACTTCAGTGCAAAATACCAAATTAATTATACACTTTCAGTGTATAATTGGTGATCAGTATAAGACTTGGCTCCTCATATAGTATGCACTAATTGTTCTCTATATTTAAAAGGATGGCTGAAAGGTACATGGAAGGCTTTGCCATTTGGTGTACCTATGTTTTGGCGTGAACCAAAGGATCATGCAACCAATTGTTACTTTTGTTTAACAAGTGTGTCTGAAATTTCTAAAAAATGATTTTGAATTATCTTCCAATAAGCCACATCTTATATCACAAGGTGAATTAAATGACTCGGTTAGGGATTTAAATTTATCAAAAAATCAAGCTGAATTGTTAGGATCAAGACTACGAGGTTGGAATTTACTTCAAAAAAATACAAAAATTTTGGGCTTTCAAAGCCAACAAAAAGAAATTTCTCAGTACTTTACTGATGAAAATAATTTGGCTTATTGCACAAATATTGATGAGCTTATGTTCCACTTAGGACAAGTTCATTAACCTGAGGATTGGTGCCTTTTGATAGATTTGTGCAAGTGTAGTTTTAAAAGTGGTTCTACTACACAACAGTAACAAATATCCTTCAATACCAATCGCTTATGGTATTAATTTGAGAGACATATGATGTGATGAAAGATGTTCTTAAAAAAATAAATTATAAAAAACATAGCTGGATCATATGTGGTGATTTGAAAGTTATAGCTGTTTTGTTAGGCGTACAATTGGGCTATACTAAGTACATGTGTTTTCTTTGCGAATGGGACAGCTGCAATAAACATGAAACATTATGTTACCAAAGAGTGGAAGAAACAACACAACTTTACACCAAATGGGAAAAATATTACTCATGAGCTCTTAGTTGAACCCAAAAAAATTATTTACCCCCTCTCCATATAAAGCTAGGACTAATGAAAAATTTTGTAAAAGCAATGAAGAAGGATAGCACTGAACTTTTGTACATCAGGCAGAAATTTCCAAATATAAGTGAAGGAAAAATGTAAGAAGGAATATTTGTTGGTCCTCGAACAAGAGAGTTGGTCAAAGATGATGTATTTAACTCAATATCAAATAATGTAGAAAGTGCAGCTTGGGCTTCATTTAAAAATATTTGCAAAACTTTTCTCGCAATAAAAAATCTGAAATTATCACGATATTGTTAATCAACTTCTTACTTCATACAGAACTAAGGGATGTAATATGTCTTTCAAAATACATTTCCTCCACTCACATCTGGATTATTTCCCAGACAAGCTCAAAGACGTAAGTGATGAATACTGTGAACGTTTCCACCAAGACATTTCGGTGATGGAAAGCTGCTATAAAGGAAAATGGACTACTAACATGCTAGCTGATTACTGTTTGACATTAATTCAGGATGTGCCCGAGGCTATTTATGAAAGAAAAGCATCAGCGAAATCATTCAAACACAGGTATGGCCATGCAAAATTATAAATTTTACAGATTTTAACTGTATTTTCCCTTAATTTTTTTGAAGCGTAATTTATTTAAAACTAAGGGTGATTTACAGATTTGTAATGTATGCAAAAAATCAACTCAATAAATGGTATCACAGTTAGAGAAACATTAAAAAATTTTTTTTGTCTATCATTGTTATTAACCTCTGATTGTAAAAATAATTTACAATAAATAATAATTCAATAATAAAAAAAAAATGTAATAAAAAATATTGTAATTTAATAAGGCATACAAGGCAGTCATGTGGTGTCCATATCAGATTTTTTAAAATAAAAAATCCACATAAGTTATCTGAAAAGCTTATTAGTATAACTACCAGAGGAAAAATTACTTGCATATCAGTCATTTATGAATATTCGTAAAAAAATTGGATTAGATCAAGCTGGTTTTTTTCTGAGGAACCAGGTTTTTGAAGGAAATTGAAAAAAATAAAATAATATTATTTAAAGAAAAAAGATTTTGGAATTTTTTTCACTGGAAGGAAATAAACTTTTGTTCTCTGAGAGTTAAATAATTGATAGTTCCCCAACCAACTACTAAAGAAAAACTGTTTCTCATTATTTGTAATTTCAACATAACACTTGATTTTTATATAAATGTTTTATTCTTCACCATAATAGACCATAACAATCATTAAGAAGAAATAACTATGACAAAAGAAGAAAATACACATAACATTCTGTTGATAGAATAAGCTACATTTTATTTAAAAATATTTTTAGTAAAAAAAAGGAGTGTGTGTGTGTTTATATATATATATATATATATATATATATATATTCTATTTTTAGTGGATAATTATGATTTAGGATTCTCAGTAGCATTTAAAGTATTTTATAACTAAATAAATAGTTACATTTATATTTGTAATAGGAAAGATAGCCATTATCAAATAGTAGAATGGATTGATGTTTGGATTCAACATTGATATATAAATTCCAGCTTTTATCACCACTTATAATATGGGGAAAAAGTTATCCTCCTCTCTTTCATGACAGTCCAAAAATGCTTGTGTAAATTTTATTATTTGATTTTTGTGCAGATCGGTCAACATTTTCAGTACCCATCTCGCACAAAGTTTACACTAGTCCAGTTTTGTGTAAAAATTCTGTACACTGTACTCCATGAAATATGTGGAAATTACATTGCAAGTACACCAATTGCAAAGCATCAAGTTTTCTCAAACTTTTGGGCTCACTCGTATTTAATAAGATATTGTTTTCAGCTTAAGGTCTTCCACTTTCTCTCTCTCATCATCATGAACATCTGTATGTTTGTCATTAAATTCACTATACCACTGCCTTACCTTTCCTTCGCACATTACCATTCAGACCTCCTAAGGAGAATTACAGTATTTACAATATTTTTTGAGTATGACTTGCTTACATCAAAATTCTCAGCTCATTGAGGTCTGTCTATAAACTAAATAAAAATGCTGCATCTGCATCCATTTCAGAAATTTTATAGCGGGCAAGTACTATATCTACATGAGATGTTTATGTAGCTATATATGTAAAGATGCAATAATATTCTTTCTTTATAAATTCTTCAGTTTACCAAGAAAAAATGTATAACTCTAATTACACATACTGAATTCTTACTAATAAAACAAAAATATTGTAGTTTTTCCAAGTAATAAAATCAGCTGTTTTAGAGATGCAGTACCTATGTTGTTAAAAGTATTCTCTGAATAATTGATGTTTGGTAAGCTGTTTTTTAACAGTTGATGGTGGAATCAGTTACAATTTCAATTGTTCTATTTAGAAAAAAAGTTAAGTGAAATGGAAAAACTTGAAGTACTGGTAACTGGATGTTAACTTTCTAATGTCACAGCTTAGAAGTAGCTGTACACTTGAGTGCAGTATCATCTTTTTTTAATGAAAAGAAATTAAAAATATCATTTTAATGAAAAGAAATTTGATATATTCCATTCAGAAACACATTTAATAATAAAATATAATAAATAAATTAATGTTTGGCAAGGGTTGGAACTTTAAGTAGGCTTTTTTCTCGAAAACTTGATTAATGCAGTTAGTGTTTCTATTCAGAAGGGTAGAGTAGGTCTGTAAATTTCATATAATTTATGATTAATTTCAGAAGCACTACAATCTTTTGCAGTAAAAAATTGAATCACATACTGAATTTCACAACGGTGGGATTGTTTATTGTTGTAGTCATTATTAATCAATGCCGACAGTAAGGCTGCTTACAAGATGGTTGGTAGGTAGCTAATGAAGCTATTCTGCATGCGTGATCTGATTCATTGTTGCCTAACACTTTTTATTAGTAACCGGCCCTTACTTTTAAAGCATACTTCATTGAGGAGTAATACAGACAATTTTAATTTAAGAGATTAAGAGTGGAATCTATAATTTCACAGATTTTTGTCCAGTCATTTGACTGGTTTGATGCAGCTTCCCAAGATTCCCTATCTAGTGCCAGCCGTTTCAGTTCGGTATACCCCCTATGTCCTACATTCCTAATAATTTGTTTTACATATTACAAATTTTTCCTGCCTGCACACGTTTTCCCATCTACCTGTCTCTCCAGTATCAAAGCGATTGACTATTCCAGGATGCCTTAAGATGTGGCCGACGTCTCTCTTTTTTTAGCTATACTTGTCCAACTGCTTCTTTCTTCATCAATTTGCCGCAACACTCCTTCATTTGTCACTTTATCCACCCATCTGATTTTTAATATTCTCCATCAGCACTACATTTCAAAAAGCTTCTAATCTTGTCTTCTCAGGTACTGCGATCATCCAAGTTTTTCTTCCATATAAAGCTACACTCCAAACATATACTTTCAAAAATGTTATCTGATGTTTAAATTAATTTTTTATGCAAGCAATATATATTTCTGACTGAAAGCTTGTTTTGCCTATGCTATTTGGCATTTTATACTCCTACTTTGTCCATCTTTAATAATTCTACTTCCCAAATAACAAAATTCTTCTACCTCTATAGTCTTTTCTCATCCTGTTTTTATATTCAGCGGTCATCTACTTTATTTCTATTATATTTCATTACTTTCCTTTTGTTCTTGTTTATTTTCATGAGGTAGTTATTGCATAGGACTTCATCTATGCCACTCATTGTTTCTTCTAAATCTTTTTTGTTCTCAAGCTAGAATTACTATATCATCATCAAATCGTAGCATCTTTATCTTTTCACCTTGCACTGTTACGCCAGATCTAAACTGTTCTTTAACATCATTAACTGCTAGTTCTATGTAAAGAGTAAAAAGTGACAGGGACAAGGAACATCTTTGTCATTTCCTTTTTTATTATTGCTTCTTTCTTATGCTCTTTGGTTATTACTGTTGCAGTTTGGTTTCTGTACATGTTAGCAATTGTTCTTCTATTTCTTTACTTGAACCCTAAATTTTTTTAAAGCTGGTAAACAGCATCTGCTATATATGCAGTATATAAATTAGTAGTATGTTGATTAGTATGTGTAATTAATTAATGCATAATTAATTAGTATTAGTAGTATGCAATATATAAATTAGCTTTTTAATACAGGTTAAGAAAGTTACACTTCTTTTTGTTTTAGCAAATTTGCCACAAAATACCTGTTTTTATACATGTTTTTGAGTTTTAAAAGTTGAAAGTTTTTATCAACTCATTTGATATGATATCTAAACATCCAGATATCACATATTTTAATCTTACAGGTTTAATGTCATCAAATTTAATAGTTTAACAACTAGAGCATAATTCTAAAATAATATAAAAATTCTCAATAAAAAATTAAGGGATAGTATTGGCATTCCTAAAATTTGGCATATACTTTCTAACATAAGTTGTAAGTGCTGCCTGTCATTCGCAGAGTCTTGTTTTGGGTCAAAACCTAGAAAATGTTGTTAGCTGAAGACATTGGCCAGAGTATATACTG
The DNA here is from genome assembly GCF_047948215.1 of Lycorma delicatula. Lineage (NCBI taxonomy): Eukaryota > Metazoa > Arthropoda > Insecta > Hemiptera > Fulgoridae > Lycorma > Lycorma delicatula. Next base: position 59,411,332 of record NC_134456.1, read on the forward strand.
GTATCACAAACCTTCAAATTTAGTAGAACTAAATACACGTACAACATATAGCTTTCACATGTAATAAGAAATCATTTCAGGCATTCTGAGATGCTCCAGGGACAGGTTCAAATCTACATAGCTTTTCTTTTGATTTTTTGTCTATCTTAGTACATTGTGATCAAATGTGGATTTACATTATTGCTGAGAGTTGATCAGCATCAAAAGAGTAATTATCTGACTGTAACTGGCCAATATCTTGGTGAGAAAATTTAATATTAAAAAAATTGGTTTAGAACCTAATGAGTCTTGGAGTTACAAAATACAAATTGAAAACACAGCAACCTATTCCATTCATGGGTTCTTCAATTACTCACCTTTCTTTTAACAAGTGATTTCTACTTTAGAATTTCATGTACTTGCAGTGAAATAAAAGAAACTGCAAGCAATAAAAATTATAAAACCCAAGCCAGAGTTTAAAACTGGATCTTCAACATAATAAATTTTGCTGAATTAACAAATATTGTACCTACCTGAGCTTTGGAGCAGACATTTTATATAACAGTTGCACTTAGAAGAAAAGAATTCTTAGGTTGATTTTTTTGTGTTGTTTGTTATGAAATGTAATAGAAGATTTTTAAATAATTAACACTGAGAATTTAGTTTCTATGTTATTTATTACAAGTGCTTATCTTTTCAAGCCTCATTGTACAATTTCTTCATTAACTTATTCTGGGTTTTATATAAATCGCATAACTTTATGAAAAACAAAAAGTGATATGTAAATTTAAAGATATTTTAAAATTAAAGATAATACCACTACCAAATTACAGTAAATACTTTTTACAAGATGGTTATTTGTAAAAAGGTGTTGTGACAGTGCAAAATTAAACTTTACATTTGTACAAAACCTTTTTTGTTAGTTCATTACAGATAAGTCAGTTTTTTCTTTTTTTGGAACAGTTGCTAGTTTTAAAATGAATTGCTCAAAGATTTGCTCAGCATTCCAATAATCATTATTTTATTCTCAAAATTAAAATAACTCAACAAACTGAAGCATAAAGAAAATTATACAAAAACTTTAAAACACATTTGTACTTAGTAATTTGGCTAAAAAATTTTAATAACAAGTTTAAAAAATATTCCTGAATCAGAGTAATAAACTAAAATGTGGAAGAAAACCAAGCTTTAGTGTTACATGTATTTTTCTTTAAAGGATGATTGTTAACCTACTATTGATCAATTAAACTATTTTGTTTGTTAACATCATGATGTCATAATATTTTAAAATTATTAAAACTTCATAGTTATAAATAACTTGCTTTTAGATTATGCTGAAATTATTCTTTTAAGACCTTTCAAAACAATCCCTTCTTCAATGGTACTATAGTGACACTTTTGTTATCAGCACTCATCTTTTCTTTTTCCTGTTTAGCCTACGGTAACTACCGTTTAGATAATTCTTCAGAGGATGAATGAGGATGATATGTATGAGTGTAAATGAAGTGTAGTCTTGTACATTCTCAGTTCGACCATTCTTGAGATGTGTGGTTAATTGAAACCCAACCACCAAAGAACACCAGTATCCACGATCTAGTATTCAAATCCATGTAAAAATATCTGGCTTTACTAGGACTTGAACGCTGTAACTCTCGACTTCCAAATCAGCTGATTTGGGAAGACGCGTTAACCACTAGACCAACCCGTGACACTTTTGTTATCAGCACTCATCTAAGTAATGTTTAGAAACCCCTGAAGAGTATGGTGAAATAATATAAATATGATTATGTTATGTTTGTTCTGTTAATTGTTATTATCTAACTATTTTAAAATTTTATGTTCAAGTGCATTGAGATCTTGGTGTTTATATGTCATAAAATTTGTACATTGAGGTTAATATCTTCCAGTATGCACCCTGTTTTTATATGGTGATCTCCACATAGGAAGTAACTTTTATTATCACCACAAACAAGACATAAATATGAATTAATAAATACGTAAATATAAATATATTTTTTTCTAGTGTCAGTGATACAAGATGTAAGTAAGTGTCGTTAATCACTGTAGACATAACCACAACATGGAAATTTTATACTTATATAAAAACCATGATATTCGTTCTTAAATAATATGAATTGTGTATATAAACACATTAAATTTGACAAAAATAATATTAAAGAAACATACAACGTAACAGAATATATTCAACTGCCATCTGCAATTGAAGGACATAATTAGCTAATTATTTCTATATAATTTCAAAAAAATTACTCTACAAATTTTATTATTTTATTTTTTAGCAGAGAAGAGATGTGAGAGAATAATCGTCTAAGGAATGAAAACTGCAATGTTATTAAAGATAAATTAAACTACAATGTACAATGTATTTTAAATTGTATCTTTTCTGTTAAATGAATTTATTAAATTTGCAATAATGTTGTAAATACTGAAAAGGTCAATGAATGTGTTCTTTCTTTGCACTGAATGTGCAACAAGAATATTATTTTTCAGAAAATCTGATTTCAGTGGAATGCTTAATTAAATACAGTATTTTTCTGTAGAGCTTGTGTTCATGTAAGTTGTTCCATATGTAGTGTAATTTTTAACATGTAACAGTAACACAGGCAACCAGCACTGTTTGTATGCAGCACAAACATCTAAATATCAAAAATTCCACAATAGTCCAACACCAACTGAACAACTTACTGATTAAACATAACCGACACCTGATATTTTTACAGTGTGTCATATATCAAAGTTTAGACACAATATTGTTATTAGATTTATTGTCCACTTGTTCTACAGAGGAAGGTAACTGATTCATTTCCAGCAGGGTTTCAGAGAAACATCTGAAGAATTTATCTGCACTAGTCTCATTGCTGTAACGACACACTGATAATGACATACCAATACTGCAACAAAGAAATCATAACCAAAATAATACTGAGGAGTAAAATACATTGATTTGTATATAATAACGTTTGATTTATTCAGATTTTGTAAATAGTTCAACTGAAATGTGAAACTATTCAATTGTAATAAGAAGTAATTTAGCATAAAAAACTTCCATAAAATGGATATTTGTATAATAAAATTGTATTATTTAAAATTAATTAAATATTGTCAAAACAAGATACAGTAAATCATGTTATTACTATCATAGTATTTCATTCAAGTTCATTAAAACACAACAAAGTGTCATATGATCCAATATTATAGAAAGGTCTAATAACTAATGCAATTTTTAAATATTTGACACTATTATTAATTTTACTATATCCTGAATAGGTTTTGCTGCCTTCAGCATATTGCTCTTTTCATAAAGTATTGAGTAAAAAATAGGATGGGCAAAAGATATGAATATAAAGTTATATTACATTTTTTATATATCTTTATAGAATATAAATTAAATCGTAAAACTTTCTAATATACAAGATTTTTTTTTATTACCAAATTTTAATATAATGATGTTTATTAATAAAAAATAAATCATCTAAATTCATTAATTTCACCGTGAAGTACTAGATAACACAATTTATACTTTAAAATTTAATGGTGTAAAAATGTTTTTTTTCTTGATAATGATTTTTTTTTCTAGTAGTGAACAGATGAATTCACATTCTTAGGATAAGCAAATTTTTTTGAAATTATACTTTTTTTTCTAAAGATTACTACTGTTAGTTGCTTCTTCAGTGTTACTGTTATGTTGATTCACAGATTAAAAGAATTACCCAAAAATATTTTCAGACATCTGAATGAAAATGCTACATTGTTAAATAACATCTAACAGCCCGCTGTTATCAGTGAAATATTAATAACTGTTTTACCTTGACTTTATCTCATTAATTTGTGTAAATATATAACATATTTATTACTAACATATATTTATAACTTATCAATTATTTATGGTTGCAGGAAAATAGTTATTAAGCAACTTTTTTACATTAGATTTATATATAATTCAGTATTTTAATTCAAACAAAATGCCTTAATTTAATAAATCTAAAGGTAAGAAAATACATTTTATTAATACATTGTATCCTGTATTTCAAAACAATTAGAAGATCTAGCATTACCCAACGTACAATTCTTATTGTTTAACTACTGAACAGGAAACAAATCATAGTTATGCTTCTATACCAGATCAGACAGAGATTAGTATAATCATATAATAATATCTAAAATTATAAAGAAACAAAAAGGAGTGAGAAAAGAGTGATGGTACCCATAGAGGGAACCATACCCTAAGATAATAAAGAACCCCAAACAAAGGTAGCCTAAGGCTCTCTCCAAAACGCAAGATCTGTTTTTTTTTTTTATGTTAATTCCATTGTACTTTAGTTACATCAGAAATTTTGAAAAATGCAGTATTGGATTTTTATTTCAAGGGTTTTTATTTTTAAGTACAAGGGTTAGGCAAATAAATATTTTCTTCCAAAACTCCCAAAAGTAAAGGTTAATAAGAAAAAGTTCATGAAATCAAGGGGGGGGGGGTTTCCAAACAACAAGAGATTAATTGGCCCCCAAAACTTAATGTATAATACACCAATATTTGTACTGTTGTATGATCCATCATGTATCAAACATACTGTTAATTAAGCTCTAATAATATAATAATAATATTAATGATAATTTTTGATGACATTTAGTTGTCATTGTCTCTGATGAAAATTTAAGGTATAATTTCTCTTTGAAACAGGGCACAACAAATCCTGATTTTCATCTATTAAAGAGGCACTGATGTAAGGAATGTTGGTTATCAAAATTCTGTTATTTGAATCTTTATTATCTAAGATGAAATCATCCTTTACCACAAAGTAAATATAATTTCTATTGGTGATCTAATTTCTTATGAAATAGGCATTTGATTCTTGCAATGCATACATGCATTACATGATTTGTTTTAAGCAAAGCTTGAAAAGACTTATTACTTTCTGAACATTCCCATAAAATAGTGTACACTGATTAGAAATACTTCCAAGTAATTTTCCAGATTAACTTTTATCAATCAAAACACTTAACATCAGTAACGCAATTAGTTATCAACACTTTCTGTCTATAGGAAGTGAGATATTAAATTGCAGAAGGTGGATTTGTTTGAAACTGTAGCATATGGATAAACAAAGACTTCTTAAAAGTAAACATATGCTGGAAATGAAAAATTTCTGCGGTCAAAGTGCTTAATCATGGTTGCTAAACGAGAAATTGAGTATATTTCTATTAGTATGACCACATTGCTATACTCACTGGCAAAATTTTCCTGTCAACAAAAATTACCTGGACTTATCCAGCAATTTTTTTAAAGTGTAAATATCACATCGCATGTGTTTTTCATTGTTAATTCATTAGTGTAAAGAATATTAAGATAAATAACTCTTATATGCAAATGTTAATTCCAATCATTTATGCTTATATGAAACAAAACAATCTTAATTTTATATTTCACTTCATATGAAGAAAAAATAAAACAGAATTACATAAACTAAATTTATAACACATTAAAATTGTAATAATAATAATAATAGTAGAATGTGGTATATTAATTTTTAAAAAATCTTAAATTTGAAAAGATCTGTAATAAACAAAATTGCAAACTAACTGTTGAATTTTGTATAAGCCTTATAATGTAATAAAAGTCTTTTGGATCTGTAATATGAAAGATTGTCATATAGATGGCTGAGGAAGATGTAAACAGGATGTCTTAGATTTGAACATGTTAAAGTCTTCCTTAATATTTATATTCAAAAATACCTTTGTTTATTGTTCACCTAATTTTTAAAATAAGTTATACCTAGATGATGTTATATTGTAGAAACAGCCATATCCATCCAAACACATAGGCATCACTCCTCCACCAATTAGAGTGTATCCAACTAGACTGGTGGATAATATGAAGTTGCCACCTCCTCCACTAATGAAAATAATAAGTAATGCTTAATAAAAGAATATTTCATAATAAGAACATTAAAGCTAAATATTAATTAAATGCAGCAGTAGGATTTAAACTGTAATTAAGCTTGCATAAAAAATATATTATAATTTTAATTACATATATACATAAATGTACATCCAAGAGAAAATTTAACACCTCTCAGGTTAGGACAAGGGAACTATAGTTTTATATGTATTTAATCTAAGGCAAAAATGTTTGCAGTGGCTAAAGAAAATCTGACCTACTGCTTGATTTAACTTATATCTCATAAATGAACTCAAAAAGTTTCCTCAGATATACATACAAATTTAGCCTGTTCAGTTTTATGTTTGTTGATTGCTTTAAGCAAGTTTTAGGTACTGAATTTGAAAGGTAATCTTAAAAATAACCGGTATTCTAATTAGATCTAATTCCAGAAATCTTACTTTCACTGATAACTGACAAAATCTGTAATCAAATCGATTAAAATTTTGAGGCATTATTCAATTTAGTTTTTTAAATGGATCTATTGAAACTCAAATTACTTTATTCTATACTTTTTCATTTTTTATGCTTTTAGACATCATAATTCTAACATAAACTCAAAAGTAAATAGTACATGCTGTTGGCTTTATTATAAACTCAGTGTTATAAGTAAATATTAAAGTGAACTTATATGAATTTTTATTAACATTTTTAAAAATTTATTATGAAAGTAATAAATATGGTTGCAACAATATAAGGTTCCAATAAGGTGTAAAAGTAAATAAATTGGCTGTCCAAAAGAAATATAACAACATTGCAAGCCTCTCTTAACCCCTTTACTTCCTGTATTTTTCTGCTTAACAATTATGAACGATTCAATCTAAACATTAGAAATAGGATAACTACCAAAAGATCAATAAACAAAGTGCATAAAAAACATAGTTCAATATTTAAGCATTGTGTTCCTAATATCAGTACGAGAATAAAAGGTCCTGTAAAAATACATCTGGAAGTGTCCTTTTAGACACTTCCAAATCTGGCTGTCTGCCTGACTTGTGTATATAAGTAGAAATTTACACCTCAGAACAGATTGAGCTATTTTAATGAAATTTAGTACAGCATTTTAAAGTATTATTTTCTATGATCTAAATTATTGATATAGCTAAAGAATTATTAGTGTTAGAAAGTAAATTGTTTACTACAAAAAATTTTAACTATTTACAAAACAACATGTTTTTTACAAACATGTTGTTTTTTACAAAACAACAGTTTGACTGTTCAAACTTCAAACAGTCAAGTTGCAATGGAAATCATTAATTTTTACCTCTTCCACAATTTGATCAGGTTAATAAATTTATTCAAGAAGTTGATATTACTCAAATAATACTAAACTTGAGATGTTATCTCTTCCAGTTAGTAAAAAATACTTTGGTCAGTTTTTTCTTTCTTGTTTTTTATAAATTTCTTTGTAAATTTTTGGATTGTTTCTTTACAAGATTGTAAACAATTTTATAAAATTAGAATCGTTGTTAGTTACAACACATTATAATTACTGTGTTTGTATTATTGTGATTACTTTTTAAGTTTGACATTGTTATTTTTCAAGAAGATAAGAGAAATGCATATATCATGAAACGGCTGACATACATTTAATATATAGCAAACCAAATTTATCTGTTGAAGAAATAGTCTGTCTTCATTTCAAAGCTAACTTAGAATGTAAACAGGCCTATCAGTAAAATTTTTATCAAACCATCAGCAATTGTGTGTTACTGGTACATTTGATCCACTGACAAATTATTATGGGTATCTCTATACCTGAATTAGAGTAACAAGATTTTGAATAAAATTCAAGAGATTCAGGATTTTCATGCCAAAGAAAATACTGGATAGTACTTTCACGCATTGCATACTCATAAGGAAGCTATTCATGGCCATCACACCAAGTGAAATATTCTTCACATCAGTTGCTGTACCTGTATCACATCAGTGCGCTCAAATTCTCTTACCAGCTCCGATTCTAAAAGAAGATTCTGTCAATGTACCAGCATGGTCACAGTACCATGTTTGTAATATTTTGTCAATGGATTAAGTATAATTTACTCGGGATGGAGTAGAAAATGTCTGTAACTATTATTTCAGTGCAGAAGAAAATCCAAGTACTACTTTTGGAACAAGGTATCAGTATCAGTTTTCTATCAATGTATGTGGGTAGATATGGTGATTGACCTTTACTTTTTGCCTAACAAATTAAGTAAAGAAGCAAACAACAAATTTCTCATAAATGCATTTCAATATAGATTGGAAAATATCTCTCTAGTACTTGTTTAACAAAAATGGATGCAAAATGGAGCTCCTGCACATTTTTCTATTAAAATCAGGCAGTCCCTGAACAACTATTTTTCTTGAATACTGAGTTGGGGTGATGGTCTCACCCGTCCTCCCCACTTTCCAGATTTAAATCTATTGGAATTTTACTAATAGAGATATTTGAATGAACATCATGATGTATGAGTGACCCACTAATAATTGGTCTGGGTAAACTGAGAGTTAAGATAATTAATTGTTTGTAAATAATTAGATTAATATCAGAAATATTTGAATATGTTCAAGTTTCAATGTCAGACAGGGTGAGTGCTTCATTAATGAAAACAAAGGCTCACTCAACATCTACTTCAAATATTTCATAAGGTATGATAATTTGCTTTAGTGAAATATAAAAAGTTTGAAACCTCATGTTCAACATTATTTTATATTTTTAGGTAATTAGTAAGTTCTTTTTTCAATAATAATTAAATTTAAGTTATCTTACAGAGTTTCTATGAAGAAATATTTTCTAAAAAAAAATTAATTTCAACATCCAATGGTTTTTGCTTTATTTTCTGATAACTAGTAATTTTGTTTTTCAATAATAATTAACTTTATATTGTTTTTGTCTAAAATTACCATTTTTTAGTTTTTGAATAATATTAAATATTTGAGTTTGTATTATCACCGGGTTGGTGTAGTGGTGAACTCATTACAAATCAGCTGATTTCAAAGTTGAGAGTTCTGAGGTTTCAAATCCTAGTAAAGGCAGTTACTTTTATACAGATTTTAATACTACATCATAGATGTAGTATTATGTAGTATTCTTTGGTGGTTGGGTTTCAATTAACCACATATCTCAGGAATGGTCAACCTGAGACTGTACAAGACTACACTTCATTTACATTTAGATATATCATCCTAATTTATCCTCGGAAGTGACACCTTACAATGGTTCCAGAGACTAAACAGAAAAAATGATAGTTGATATTATCACATAATGAAAGAAATGAAAACTGGCACAAAATATTTTTGTAATTTTGAGTTAAGATTCTCACTAACATTTTCCATTATACCTATAAGGTAGTTTGAAAACAATTAGTTAAAAAAGTAAGAGCATAATTTTGTTCAAAATGGTAGTTAAATGTTAGCTAGTAAACAAATACTTCCTTACACAATCATAGGATCAAAAATATCAATATCTCAATATTTTTGAAATTTATTAACATACAATTTCCATATTTATTTAATGGAAATTATTAGTTTAATGAGATATGCCACATTTTATAAAAATAGCTCAATTCATTTTGCACATATATTTATTTTTAAAAATATAAACTGTTGGAGACAGATAAAAAAGTGTTTCCAAATCCATGTTTATAGGAACTTTTTATTCTTATAGTGATGTTAGAAACTCACTATTGAAATACTGGATTATCTTCTTTGTATACCCAGTAAACATTTATCAACTACAAAATGCCAATGTGAAACAAATCTGATTTGCCATTGTATGGTAATTTGATTATACTATGAGAAATCAATCAAAGAAAAAAAGTAAAAGGAAAAGCTTAGATACTTTATAGTAATAATAATTTCATATGCTTGCAATAAATTTAATATTTAAATAATTTTCAAATGTAATCCTTATTTGCATAAATTACACACAACATACCTACTGCATTATGTGTGTTGTCTGCCAACAATTAATATATTTATTGTTCTTAATTTATGATTTAATCTCAACACTTTATTTTATTCTCTTTTAATGTTATGATAAGTGGTACATAAACACCAGTGTAAATACAATTTTGAATTATTTTAAAAGCAAGGAAAATTTAAAATACTTCTTGTAAATTTCAGAAATAATAAATTCATTTGATCATATGTATCTACATAATAACTATGCTAATCTGTGCTAAATCATGCAAATCCAAGTATACAATTTTTGATAGACTGGGTATATTGTTGAGATCAAGTTTTTACTAAGCTTATATTACATTGTATATAGTATAATAAGAATCATTTTGTATTTACAGTTATCTTTTTCCTATGGTTTTTTGTACTTTTTAAAGAGATCAATATATTTTTGAGAATTGAAAGTAATGCCTATTTTTTGCATATTTTTAATTTTAATTGTTTTAACATTTAGACTGTATTATAACAAATTGTAACCTATTTTAAATTTTTACACTAATTTATTCTGATGTGTACTGAAATACTTAAAAATACCTTTTATCTTTGGTAAAAATTCCTTACTCTCACTTATCTTTTCTCAATTATCATAATATTTTATTGTATTATATTTTTACAGTATTTATATATTTATAAATTGATTATTTCATTTCAATAATAATCTCTGAATTGGTAAATTAATATAACATATTCTAGAATCATTAGAGAAATTACTAATATTTTTAAAGATTATTTCTCCGAATTGATAATTATTAAAGTTTTTAATCCTACTTAGTAGTTCTTTTTATAATTTTTTCCATAAGGAATTTAACCTAAGACTTGTTGCTTGTTAGTTTTTCAACTGTAACTTGGAATTAGGAATGATTATAAAATATGAGTTTGTTTATAAAAATAAGTGGATTTTTCTATGAATATAGTAGATATAAAAAGGAAGTAAAGAAGGTGTATTAAGAATACAAGAAAAACAAGTGAACATCTTTTTTTTAGAAAACTATAAAACTGCTAATAAAGATTATAAAAATTATATATAGTTTGATACAAAAAACCAATCATTTTAGAGGGATTCAGGAAATGTTTAATATTGTGGCTAATTCAAAGAATTTCTGGTGGACAGAGAATTCATATGCAAGTAGAAAATATAAGTAACAATTTGATAGAAATTTTTGATTTAAAAATAAAATTATTTCCAGAGCATACAATTAATGATTGTTGTTTTTTGGTCTGTTACCCTGAGCTGGATTCTGAAATTACATTGCAGGAATTACAGTATCGTATAGAACCATTGAAAAGAAATTAGGCAACAAGACAGGATCTAATAAAGAATAAATTGATAAAAAGTTTATCCCCTGCCTAGGCTCATTGATATTAAATAAAATTTATAGAAATGATTCTTCACCTTTCCAGTGGATTAAAGTCAATAAATACATAATTAATATTTAAGAAAGAGAATCAAACCAGCTAAAATTGCAGGCCTATTTCTCTGATCAATGCTACAGTTAAGGTATTACTTGTATATGTACATTGAATGCTAGATTATATCAATGGGCAGAAACACACAGGATTTTTTTCCTAAAGAAGATTAGGTTTCAGGAAAGGGAAAGGATCCGAGATGGGGTATTTATTTACAATTCTATAATTAAAGCTCTACTGAAATTAGAAAGGGACAAAATGTATGGAATCTTTATTAGTTTTTAAGAGGGTTTGATTCTATATGCCATGTTGATTTATGGTTAACATTGTTTGATATAAGGATTAGCTCAAAGTTCAATAGATTTATAAAAAGCTGAACAAGAAAGCAACAGTAAAAGTAGAAGGGGGTATAAGATTTAATACGTTAGGTATCACTAGAGATGTCTTACAAGGGGAGGTTTGTACTGTTTTCAATACTTTTAAGATATATGTAATTTAGCTCTATAAGGATAATGACACTCAGGCAATTAGAATTAAAACAAGTAAGGAATTATTCATGTTGCTTTATTACGGATAGATGCTAAATGGATTTAAAACATCTTTTTGAAATATTGTATGTAGAATTCACTTGAGGAAAATATTGGAAAACTGTCATAGTACAGTTGAGAAAAAATGGTGTTATTAAAAATATTGAATGTCTTTGTTATAATAGAGAACTGATGGACACAATTAAAATCTTCCTTACTCATTTGGCTGTACTTTTCTCATCTAATGGAAAATTGGATAACAGTTGAACATTTTGTGTCCAAAAGTAAAGTTGCCATTCTATAAGATTTGAAAATATTTTTAGTTGTAGATATAACACCTGGAAACCTAGAATAATGGAATAATGCTGTTTAATTTATTGATCTCATCTGTAGTGTACTGTTCTGGAGTTTGGCCTCTTCCTTTTGTTGATATTATGGAGTAAACCCAAAACAGATGTTTTAAACTTTCGTTAATTGTATCTGTTAATTCTCTTGTTGCTTACATAGGTGGAGATTTGTCAAGCTCATTTAAAAAAAAAATATTTTTTAAATGAACTATAAAATTGTTGAGCAGATTGTTAGTATAGTCAAAGATAGTATTTTGGGTATGTGTTTTATCAGGTTAATTGAATTATCTGGAGTTAATATGGTTCCATTTAATTGGGCTAAGTCTCTTTCTAATTCCTTGCATAGTTATTGGAGTTCAAGAGCTCTGGAAACACAGAACTTGAATTTGTTGAACCACAGTTTTAATGATTTAATACAGATACATTTTGTAACAACCTGGACAGAGAGAGGTTAGTTTCATATTTAACTCATATTATAGTAATAATGCCTTCAATAGTGGATAACATATAACTTTTTTTAAAAATATATATATAAATAAGGGAAGATTAATAACAAAGATAAGACTAGCTTCAGCAAACTAATCTACCGTATATATACAAAATAATAAATATAAATTTGGGTATGAGACTTTCTATAGATTGTCATTAAGGTTCTCCAGATGATCATGTGCATGTTAGATTGCTCTTCACTCGATTCAGTAAGGAAGAAATTTTTAAGAAAATATACAGATAGCTCAGACTCCTAGTTGAATGTGGTTATCAATGAAAAAAATTGGATTTCAATTAACCATACATCTCTGGTGTGGTCAGTCTGAGTGTACAAGACTACACCTCACTTATACATCATAAGCATAGGGCACAGCTGTCTAAGGGCCTCGAATCTAGAAAGCAGCATGAGATATCTGGAGACTATATTCATAAGAATAAATAATATATATATATATATATATTGAAAAAATTAACTCTATTTTTACTTCCTTGTACGGAGTAAAGGAAGTATAGTAACTACAAAAAACTTAGGTTTACAGATTTCAATGGAAATATCCATTTTGATCATCCCTGAATCCATTTTGACTAGTTTCAGTGTGATCTCTGTACGTATGTACCTTGCGTAACTCAAAAACAATTAGCCGTAGGACATTGAAATTTTGAATTTGGGACTGATGTAATATCTGGTTGTGCATCTTCTTTTTTGATTGCAATTGACTGGCCCAAAAAAGCCCAAACCCCCGAAAAATTTGAATTTTGGATATTTACTTAACTGCAGTAATAAGCCTCATTGAGAGCTTTTCTACAATATATCTCATAAATGGTACTTATTTTCATTGGTTCCAGAGTTATAGCCAAATAGAATTTTAATTAATGAAATATTTGGATCTTACAAGGGGAAGGCACATTGGTTCAAATCTGACTTCATTTTCATTTTTTTTAATTTAAATGTACTGATGTATTAATAATTATTAACCTCTGATTGTAAAAAAAAAAACAATAAATTTTAATTCAATGCAATAAATACTATATAATAAATAATAATTTACAATAAATAAATAAATTCAATTTACAATACATAATAACAATAAATAATATTTCAATAATAACAATAAAAAAAAAATTTGAAAAAAATCAGAAGTTATTAGTGAAATAATATTTTATGTACTTTTCATTTTTTTAAATGTGTATATGCAGTTTAATAGGAATGCAAGGAAGTCATGTAGTGTCCACATCAGATTTTTAATTTTACAATATATTCTCTTTAGGTATTAATGAGTATTGTAATTAAATAGTTAAGAATTAATATATATGCATAAAATATAGGCATAAATTTATTGAACAAACATAAACATTCGTTTATGATTTTATAAAGATAAATCTGTGTTGGAACTTAGCTGAGGATTTTTATATTTTATGTTACTAGCATTTTGATTTTATTTATTTTATAATGTGACTAGGCCAAATTTTATTTTTGATTGCTTTATTTATTGCAAGTGTTACTCTTTTATTTAGTTTTCCTTTATTGTTTATCATTTTATTAAATAGATTTAATATAAAATTCTTTCTGTATGAACACTTATGTAAAAAACACAATAAATAAAAACTAATAATAATATTTTCCATCATTGCATTTCTATTTCCATCATTTGAATTTGCACATAAATTAGAAACAAAATCTTACAGGAAAAATTTTCTATAAAAGAAATTAAAATTAAAAATAGAAACATTATTGTACAAATGCTATTCAATTATGTAATTTAGGAAAATTTGAAATTACTTCAAGAATTAGTTATTATTGCTTAAACAAAAAAGTAAATACAATTTTCTTTACACATTATTGAAAATACTTCAATAATGTAACAATTATTGAAAAAAGATCAATAATCACAAAGATCTGGCAAGGTCGAGGTGGTGTAGAAAAGACACAGCTACTGGATCTCTTATGAGGAAATCCAAGCTAGTTATTTTTGGAAGGTTTTATGTAATGAAAAACATTTTAAACATTTTTCCATTAGTTACTTCTTGTCACTTCATATTTGTTAAAAAAATTATTAAAAAAATGGAAATATTTGTTTAAAAACAAATTTTCAGATATGTATTTGTAATGTATAGATAGATATATATGTGTAGATATATATTTGAGAATGTACAAGACTACACTTCATTCACACTCATACATATCATCCTCATTCATCCTCTGAAGTATTATCTAAACGGTAGTTACCGGAGGCTAAACAGGAAAAAGAAAGAAATATATATATTTGTAAAAATTTTTTTTTTAGATTAAAATGGCTTAAAAATTATTGACATCAAATAGTATATCTGACATTTTATAAAAATTAAAAATGAACTGAAGACATTTTGTGAATTTAATTTTTTAACATGAGAACAAATTAAAATATAAATTTGAAACTGCAGATTTTTTTCAAAAAGATTTATATGTACTTGTCATTCAAAATAATGAATGACAATTATTATTATTATTTTGAATTTATGAGGGTCAAATAAAAATAATAGAAATAAAGTATGTAGTGTTAAAATAAGGAGCTGGCAAGTGGATGTCGTGGTTTTTTAAAATATTCATTTCATCCTTGCAGTTTCTGTATTTCTTATAATTATTAAAGTTTATCTTTGTTTCTTTTATATAAAAAAAATTAAAATAATATAATTTAAAATATTATTTTGACCGTACTGATCAGATGATAGCTTAAAAAAATAATTACCTAATGGAAAGTGATCACACTGCATGTGGTATATATGGAAGGAAGACAAATCTAGTATTAATATTTATTTTCATTCTGCCAAATTTATTATTTCATTAAAAAAAATTTTTCTTCAAACAAACATTTTTAGATACATTATGATACGGAGATAAATTGCGAAATATGATAGTTCATCATGACAAGTGATATATTAATGAGTCATACAAGTTCTTTATAGGAATTGGCTCAGATTTAGTGAAAAATTGTTTTTCCCATACTGTGATGAACATTTTAAAAATGTTAAGCATAAATTATATTACCTTGATATTAATGATTAAAAAAATTAAAATTTCACGCAGCAGAATTTAGAGATTAATTGTAAATTAAATTTCAAACTATTACCTTTTAAAATAACTTGGATCAGTGAAAAGTTGTGGCATAGGTATACTGTTCTCCATAGCCACACACTGCAGTCCAAATAAATGCCTATCACAGCCAGCGTTATTTTCAGCATCTTTCAGTAATTTTACATGTCTCTTGATTGCCAATTTTAAGAGTGAAGCTTTCTCTGTAGCCTGTAATAAAACTACCTAATGTTAACATTTTATATAGCCTTAAAATAAATTAAGATCTTTTAAAGTGATTTCATGCAATTCTAATAAAGAACTTGTAACATGTGTAATCCAGTAATCCACATACTGAAGATGTGAGAAAAATATTGCTGTATATATATATATATATATATATATCAGGATTCACAAAATGCAGAGAATGTTGCCAGAGGTAAGTTGTATTACTTTTTCCATTTATCATTTCACTGGCTGAATGCCATTCCATTACGTTCTGTGTTAATCTTTTAATATTGACATAGTTATTAAGGCCTACATCCTTAGTTATCAGTGTTAGTTCGGATATTTATGTCTGTCTTCATTTTCCAATAAAATTATTACCCATTACATCCCTCTATTACCACACAGCTAAGCCTGCCTTGATTTCTTATTATATGACCAACCAATTTATTAATCTTTTAACAGCATTCTATGGCTAATTTCTCTTATATCCTGTTCATCTTAATACTAATTTATTTTATATTTTACAAACTGTCAAATTTTTAACACCCTCCTGTAATACCATGTTTCAAATTCAATTCTTCTTTTTTCTATTTTTCCCTATTGTATATTATATGCTACCATAAACTGCTATAACTCAAATATTTAAAAAATACCTTTCTAATTCTTAGATCTACATTTGTTACCACCAGACATCTTTTCTGTATGACAAGTCTCCTTGCTTGTGCCAGTTTGGTTTTGATCTCACCTCATAATGATATATGGTTCTACTATTTAAAAACAAAACTCTGCTACTTCTTATATAATATGATCACCTTTTTTAAATTTAGCTTCTAAAATAATTTATTCACTTTTCTGTTCTACGTCCTATATCCTTATTCATTATTATTCCTATGCTTGCACTTGTCATTTGTTGACTATACCAACAACTCTCAAAATACTCCATGATCCTAAATAAAATAATTTCTATAATAATCCTATAGTTTTATAACTAAAAAACATCTTTGGTTATAAATTATATTATTACGTCTAACTACAAAAAATAACAAAGAATAATTTTTAAATTCATAGGTATTAGCTGAAATATAGAATAATAATTAGATTAGAAGCAAACAGAAAAAAATTTACGTGAAAGCATAATTTTAATTTTAAATATTTTCTAGTCATAAAAAGTCTGAAAAACTCAACATTCAGCTGGATTATTCAAGCACCACACACATCAATTACTGTTGCTTTGTTCGTAAATCATGTCTTAAAGCCAGGTGATATTTTTTTAAGCAACATTTTTCATATAATTTATATTCATGAAAGAAAACTTTTCATCAATTTTTATTACACAATGAAGATATCCACAACTTCAGGATGAAGAGATCCAATCATTATAAATTATTTTAGATTTATAAATCTAAATTAAAATAAGATGTCACTCCATAACTTGTAAAAGAAATCCAAGTAGAAATCTGTTTAACCTTATTTTTACAATGGTTATTCAATTACTTTTGTAAATTATTAATTTATTCACAACTAATCTGATATTATGTTCTAATCTGATTACAGAAATCAATTTAATTTTAAAAAAATAAAATTTTATGGTGCTTTTGGGTATTTCATAAAAAGTACACTAGGAAATTATTTATTAGTCGTGAACCAGCCTTGTAGTAACTAAAAATACAGTCAAAAGTGGATTTTTTGAGGTAATAAATGATAAGAATCCAACCTAAAGTTTTATTAAAAATATTCCTGGTTTGACATTAAAGAATGCAGATGTGGTATTGTTTAATCTCTTCCTAGACTGAATAGGTAAAATAAACAAGACTATCATTTTTGTGATTCAGCTTAGAATTTTCAGTAATCATTTAATAGCTAAGGATACATTTTTTGAGGAGATCCAAGATGGTAAATTATGTCAACAATCCAAGTTTGTAGGTTTTAGTCCTGAGATGAGATATTCTAAAATGAAGGATTCAAATTATTGATCTGTTGATTAAAATTTCTGATTTGATAGGTCAGTTTCTGTATCTTAAAGAAAATGAACTTGTCTGGAAAAAAAATCAGATTAGGAATTTATGAAGATCCTATTAGATTAAGGTACAAAATCTGAGGGTGTACATTCAGCCTTTAAGCTTTCAAACTAAAACATTCCTCCTCAGATCTAAACTAATCTGCTTCAAAATGAAATAAAATATTAAACAAAAGCATTTTGAAAATAATTAATTTTTCATTACATTTTTTGTTTCATCTACCATAGCTTTAACCCAATTAACAGCCTCATTAGTGCAAGAACGATGCGTCTCAGTCCTGCCCCTGTAATAACTTCTTGTGTTAGCAGTCTCATAACAAGGTACTGGTCTGCAAATTTAAATGAAAAAATAAATAATAAATATACCAATTTATATATTTTTCTACACTAAACTTTGTAAAATAGTGGTAAAAACTATATCTAAGTATCAAATATAAGTTATTATTCACATTTTTATATATCACTGTCCTCAAGTGATGTCACTGGAAAAAGGTCATATCTGTTCTATTTCTCTTAGAGTTCTTACAAATATATTCTCTCATAGCATCATATTAGTATTTTCTGCAAGAAGGAATAACAAAGTTTTTAAATCTACTTCAGAGAAATACATCTTTTTTCTGAAAACATGAATACAGTCATCATTGCTATACTCCTGATTTTGATGAAAGAACACAATAAAGAACATATTGCTGAGATTTACCAGTAGTAAAAGATATAGCAGCAGGAGTAGTTAGTTGATGTTACTGTTAAAAATGAAGTTGAATAAAATATATTCTGAAACTTATTCCAATAGAAAAAAATCAAAAAGAAAAATACTTGTTCAACAGACCAACCAAAATATTCTTCTTTTTTCTTGGGCAGCATACAGTACATTTTAGGATTATGCATATATATAATGTAAGGAAAAAGGATATTTTATATGGACTTACCTATTGCTGAAATGACAGTTTCAGTATTATGGTCGTCACCTATTATTACAATTTATCCATTGTAAAATTTTTGGGTACAAAGAATGTGAAGTCGTGATGTTACTGTTATAATTATTCTCCATAATCAGGAAAAGGTAATTATGGAAGTATTAATGTGTGAATTGGCACTAGATGAATTTTAGCAATGACATCTGCAGTTTTTTATCCAATCAGCTTAAATATATTTTAATAATACTTTTTCTCTACATGACTAAAAATTTACATTTTAAGAATTAAAGGATTTTATGCAAGTGGAACCATTAGGAACAATGTTATATATAAAACATAATAGGGCAGGTGCTTAAAACATCAACTGAAAACAAAAAATTAACTTTAAATGAATAAGTGAAAGACAATAAATATTTCTTATACAAACTATGATTTCATACACCATACTGTATAAGTACAAAGATGAAGCTTTGTTCAAAAAATTAAAATTGCTGTATTCCAACCAACTTCAAACAACACAATACATCTTTGGAGGAGTCTTATGATGTCTATAAGAAAAACAACATTTGCACTGCCGGAAAAAAAGGTAAAACACACATCAGTCTTTTTACAAGAATGTTGGGTAGATCAATAGTAAACGCTTTTCTCAAACAAAAAACATGAAATGGAAAATGCAATTTTATATATTAAAATAATTTATGCATATGCATGAACATATTTGAAAAAAATGTAGAAATATTTAAAAAAGGACAACTACTAAGCACTGTCATTTCATCCTGTTCGATGCTTATTGTAGCAATAAGATATGAGCAAAAAAGGAAACTTAAAACTTAAGAAAGACAAAAAATACAATTAGAAAACTGTAAATGAAGTCAAAACAACTCAAGGATGATTTTAAATAACTATGATAATACTTTATGAATGGGATACTTTCAGACATACAAATTTTTAAGTCAAAACAAACTGTTAATGTATTATTACTTCAATTATAATGTTTAATTATATTATGTTTTATTTACTTAAAATAATTATGAATGATAAAAATAATAAAATTAGAGTTAATGTACTATGCAGCTATAATATTTTGAATAGCCATATTCTTGCAAAGGCACAATTTTATTTGGTTATTACAAACATCCAGCGTCCTTAAATTAGGATGACCTGGAAAATTGGGTTTTATTAGAAAATATTATGAAATTTGTTCATTCTATATTATTAATAAAATAAAATTATTAAAACAGCAATCATATTAAAGGTTAGTTATTCAGATACTTTTTTAATTCAACAAAAATAATATCTTTCCATGAACACTTGTGAAGTTTACTAAAAGAATATAATACAACTTACAACAGGAGTAAAATAATCTGAACTCATCACAGACTAATCTGAATTGTAAAATTCATATTAGTAGATTTAAAGTTTTTTCCCAAGCTCATAATATGAAATTTTTTATGTTGTTCAGCACTGCTCTCTGCAGATGAAACCAGAAAATAATTTAAATAGCAATTTTTGTGATTCTGATCTATATTTTCATTATTCATTTCAATTATCAGTAGCTTTAAGCTACTTATATAGAGTAAGTTTAAATAATGAGAAACTGAGAGCAACAATAACATCAAATTTTCATTTTATTACCTTCCATGCATTTTATAATATGTTAATTGTAAAGCCATTTGTATAAATCCATCAGGATGTAAATGATGCCTTCGCTGTATTTCATCTTTACCAAAGTTATTAAATTCCTTATGAGTCATAATATACTGAGCCCTCTAATATAACAAAGCAAAAAGCAAACATTTACATGTAATCAAAAAAATGTTTATTAATGAGATATAAAATAACTAAAGCTACTACTAATGAGTATTTTTTTTGTTTTTTAGGGGACAGGCTTCCAAATCAAACACAGAACTGTTTGAGGTGTAGTATAACTCATAACAACAACATATTACCATTTACTGATATCACAACCTTACTGAATATTAATTAATAAGCCAAAATTTTCTGACATTAGTACTCAACGCCAAAATGACAGTGAGTACTGATGTCAGCAAATAAATTTAAATTACCACATTACTATGATGTTACATTTTAGACACAGTGTTTATGCAAAAAGTTGTAATTTTATTAATTTTCTAAACAAGTATTTTATTGAATTGTATAAGTAATGTTTTTTGTTTTTAAATAAAAATGTGTGTTTGTTTTTGTTCATAAAAATTTAAAGTAGTTAAAATGTAGTCAAAATATATGCAATAAAAATAAATATTTAACTGAAATAAAATAAAATATGTGGTAAATTTAAAACAATTTTGCCAGCAGACTAGCATATTAAACTGTTCCATATCATTGTCAGCTAAGTGTAGTTTCTGTGGCATTTACAGCAGCTATGTTCTATTAGTGGTGTTAAATCACTGATATTACATCTATTTCTGAGACTGGTATTCATTTTTTATACAATTATGGGATATCATTCAAAATACAATGTGGATTATTCTGAAGGCTCTAGAAAGAATTTATAAACATTAAAGACAGCCATTTTTCAAACATAATGCTTTATACATCCCAATCAATTTGGTAATCAGAAACTTATTGCAATTATTAACTTCTCCAAAGCAATATATTAACATGTTTAGTTATTACTTAATGATGTAAGTTTTTATTAAGGTGTTTTAATCGTAGTGAAATTTTTTTAATATAAGAATAAAATCAATGATTAAATATTTTTACATATACATATAAAATGCAATACAATAAACCTATATTTTCTTATTTTTCATTACTATCACCTTCTACTGTTTTATTGAGTCTTTCTTCTATCTGTAAAGTCATTACATAGTGTATAACAATGGCTTTGACATAATTTTAACTTGCCCTCTTCTATACAGCTCCATAATTTTAACTGTTTCCTAAAACCATTTCATCCAATGAAAAATTAATAAATAATTTCATTATTGTCATCATTTTTTTTTTTTTGATTAGATAAATAATTTCTTGTAAAGCATTGTTACTGTCTCAGACAGAATACTTTTGCTCACTTGAAATATCTTGATCAAATTTACATCTCTGACAATTTTAATTCTTGCAATAATTCCTTAGAAAAATGAAATTCTGTTTTAAAAGGGTTTTAATTAAAAAAGGGCAGGTTTTACTGTCCATGGATTGAGAAACATATATAAGGACCAGCAATATAATTAGTATTTACATTCATACTTGCATGACCATGAAACTTATTTAAATATTCATGGTGTTATTAATTAGTGGTACAACTTGTGAATAAATTAGCATACTAATAATTTTTTAAAATTATTATTATTTTTTTATTAAGGAATTTAGCAAGTAAATATTATTTAAAAATAACTATCTTACTGTATTTTGCTGGTCCAACAATACATCATTAATCTTCTGTTTGATTTTAGAATCGACAATAAATTCAATTTCCAAAGGTTTTATTATACCAGGTCGAACGGAAACTGATTCCTGCCAATTATCCCTGTTTTCTGCAAGTGAAAGATGAAGAAAATGCATTGTTGTAACACTAACAATACCATCATAAGCTGCATGATTACTAAGTCCACATGATGAGCCATTATTAAAGAATATAATATTTAAAGATTTATCAGGCCAACGACAACTTAGGTTCCCAGTCAAATTTAGATGACTGACATCTGACTCTGTGGTTGGACTATCATCATCTAAACATAATATAAACATAGAAGTTTCTATCGCATGTAAATATTCTTCATTTTGTTTGTCCAAACTGATAAGATATTCTCGATCCTGTAAAGAAAAAAAATACCTACATTAAAAGAAAAAAATTAAAATAAAACTACTAGCATTCAACAGTTTGAAAAAAACAACAGAAACAGAAAAATGATCAGGACAGGAGTACCCTGCTGATTTTATCATTTAAAGAATAAATTGATGAATAAGAAAAACTTACAAACCACTTATCAAAGAAATTACTTAAAATCTAAAACTATATGGCCATTTCTGGATTGTTAAATATATAGATACACATACTATATATATATAGAAAATGAAAAATAGTATAATTTAAATCAAGCAATTTAATTTTAATACATAAGACTACTTAAATATAATTTTATCTTATTGTACTTTGCTAGTTCAACAATACACCACTGATCTGTTTCATAATTAAAACAATAAAAAATAGTTAGAGCAGTATTGATAATAATACTTACTGATATTAATGTAGCTAATTAAATGGTTATTTAAACAACCATCTAGCATAATTCTTTCTTTGTGCTCACAAAGAACAGATATTCAAATTTTGCAGAGATCATTAAAATTTGTAGTGTACAGTGTATCCACTGACACTTTGTATTTAAAAAAAAAAATCTAGACATAGTAAATACTATGTGCATAATAGTTGTAGATGTGTATGTCAGAATGTTGAGTAAAACAAGACACCAGTCAGTGTTTTTGATTTCATAAACATTATTACAGATAAAATATATCTACACACAATATACTTCCTAAAGTTACTCACACTCTACTATCACTTGAACAGTTTTGTTAGTAAATATAAAATTCATTTTAGTAACAGAGTCAAACGTTAGTCTTTCTATTAACACCTTTACTCTAATACACATACATGACTTCACAATCAACTCAACTGCAGTGGGCTGAAATATTATACTTTTTCACTCACTTAACTGGTAAATTAAATAGCATATATCTGTCTCCAGTGATAACAGTAATCAATAAAACTATCATTAGAATTAAAATTTAACAGTTATAAAACAGTGATATATATCATGTCGTGCTTAATATTTTATTTTATTTACAATTTAAGTTTGCAATATGCATCATGAGAATTATAAAAATCACATATACAATGCAATGTGTAGATATACAATTTAAATTGCTACATTCTGTAAGAATAATAATAATAAAAATAAAATAAATCACCATACATTTATTATTATAAATATGAAAGTATCTAAACCATATTGTATGTTTATGAAAATATCTAAAAATGAAAACATGATTCTGAAATTGCTAATTTTACATAAAATTACACACTTACTTAATGAACACTTCAGTAACTAACCCAGCTTGATGAGATTGATAGTAACAGCTTTCTGAGACTGCATATTATTCTAACAGTAAATTCCATAACATGCTCATTCTCTATAATATTATATATTGTATTAAACAACTGCATCATCCCAGAAACTGGAACATTCATTAGCAATTTGTTCCATTTCTTTTTACACCAAAAAACATTGGGAATGACAAAAACCATAGTCATATGACAAACACAGTTACTAATCAAAATATGATCCCATTACAATCTTTAATTAGGAACATTAACAATGAATGCTTTATTGTATTAACATTGTCTATTGACTATCAATCCAAATTTAAAGAAAGGTTTTTGTGATTGACTATATCAAACGCTTTTGAAAAATTTCTATCTATTTGAATGTTACTTTTGTAATTATTGTAAATATGCACAACAAAGTTCATTAAATTTGAAAATATAAGACCAGAAAAAACCAATACTGGAATACAGGTATTTTCAATTTTACAAGGTATGTTCAATTTGATATTTATTTTATTAAACTTGGATAATCTCCCACCACCACCCCATTCGGTCGCCCTAAAGCATAAGACTGAATGTCTGTGTTACAAACGGCAACTGAGCCTCGAACAGTTTAGTGACCAATATCCTAACATAGCTCCTAGAGCTTACGTAACAGTGTGAACGGACTAAGCGTGGTGCCATACTCCACCAACTTGCATGTCCCAACCGCTCACTTATCATATAATTGCTAAAATGGGTAGGTGCACCTCGTCAACTACTAAAAATATATATGACATCCATAATAAAATTTATTTTGTCTAGGCAGCCAAAATTTATTTTGCCACGCCTAGGTTGCTGAATCCCAGCAATTACCTGTCCACCATTTTATAGCGGTTGGAGCTATAATAATTGGCTGGTGGTCAGCCATACTCAGGGTTAGCTTCCACGGCAATGCGATAAGAGTCTTTCCTTTAAGTAAACTATGGATGCCAGTTGAACAAAGCAACTGCATCTGGGAACTCTCACATGGTTCGACAATGTGGCTCTCACCACACTGACTTGCCGCTTGTGAGTGGCCAATTTTCCCCTTGACCTCTAAGTTCCAGGGTGCCCTGGTCTCTGCCCCCCCCCCCCCCAAAGAGCAGGGCAGTCAAACATCAGGTGTTCATTTGGCCTTGATTTAGAAAACATCACCTCAGTGCTTTCCCAGAGCCATTCCACAACCAGCCTTTCAAGCAACTTGTTTGTTACTGGCAAGAGACTGATGGGCCAATAACTGCTCACCTCACTCGGATCCTTTCCTAGATTTAAGAGACCCTCACCAAAGCCACTTTCCAACAAGTTGGGAAGTAGCCCCAGCTTAGGCACCTTGAGAACAGCCTGTCAAGCGGCTCTCTAATGACAGACAGTAGATGGTAAAATATATCCGAGTCAAGTTGGTCAATCCCCAGTACCATTTGAGAAACCACTTGGTCTATATCTATGGGATCCACAGCCTGCACGCCAGGGAATGATGTTTCACCCGCTCTGAAGCTGACTTCTGTTTCACCCTGCAGAGCATCTGGAAACAGAGTATCCAGAAACGCCTGGAAAGTTGCCACAGATGTTAAAGTATGGTCACGACCACCAAATCTGTATTGAACACTGGACAGCACGTACAATAGCTTTGGGCAGTAACATAATTTTGCGAGCTGGCAGGGGTTGTGCTGCAACTTGTGCATGAAGTTTTATCATAACTTGAGTCTGGCTTCCTTGATGATATGAACATACTCATTACAAGCGCGCTGGTAGAGCTGCAGACCCTCAGCGCACATATCATCAATGATAATCCCTGTTGGGGGTGACACTGTATCTTCTCCTAGCGGACCTAACTCTTCTGCACAGCAAGCTAAGATCAGAGGACCACAGGATCAGGCAGTCCATCTACTTGTACTTCATAGCAGGTCAGTAAAATACATATCAAATTTCGCCTTCACATAGGCCTCAAACAGACATTTTCACGTCCAGCCTAACGTGATTCCCTCAAACTAACTGACCATAACCGTGGAAGCGCGAACCCTGTTCGCGAATTGTTGTTTTGATAGCCTGGCTGAATTGTTCAGCCATCAATTCCACTTCCTGTCTGTGCTGCATGTGCAATTCCAGCCACTGCAAGGCAGCTGTGCAATCGCGCCGCAGCCTGTCCTGATCCAGGCCCCTTACATTATAGCAACCTGAATCTAGAGCTCTTTGACCGCCTCCGTAAATGATCTCACAGGTTATAAGCCTATGATCACTCACACTGGCCTTGGGCCAGACAGTCCAACTACTTGTACACTGTAGCAGGTTGCTCGTCACCATCAATGTAACATCAATGTAACTTTCCCCCAGTTTGCAAGAGAAAGTTGGCAGTTGTTCTGCATTGTTAATCAAGTAAAGGTTCCTGGCTTCAACGAACTATTCGAGACCAGCACCTCTGGGGTAAGTGAGTGGTGAACCCCAGGCAGGAGACTTGGGATTAGCATCTAGAGCAACCAGCACTCTGATGACCAGGAGACAGCCCAGAATCCTGCCCAACTTTGCCAGCAAGTCATTGATATTACATCCAAGCTGAAAGTATCTCAACACTAGTACGACATTGAGTGTACCCCGATGATTCGCACAACAGTGAATTGCTCATCAGACCAATGAGGCATCCAGAAGACACCCAACGAATCTAAGCCAACCACGACCGCAGAGAGTGGCCATCCCCCACGAGACTGAACAAAACATCCATCCTGTGGAAACTCAAAACTATTTAACCAAGTTTTATATGGTTTTAAACCATATATTTATATGGTTAACATATCTAAAATAAGTTCAAAAATGTTCATGGGTGAACAAAGAGTAGAAAGAAAGTTGATAGTAATTTACAAGCAGTCTATCATTTTAAGCAACAGTGTTACTTTTATCAACTTTCAGAGATCAGGAGAAGAGTTGGCCTTTAATATTTTTTCATTGCATAAAAGTATTGTTAATAAATATTATGAAAATATTAAAAATAAACTTGAATGATAAAAATGAAAGTGATCTTTCAAAAACTTAATAATTATTTATTAGTAGATATTCAAGCGTACATCTTTACACCAGTATTTATTTAATAAATTTCATTTAATAGCATTTATACGTAGGATGTATAATATTTTTATTTTATTATGTGGTTATACGGCCTTAAATCAGACCACAAGTCTGACACTGCTTAATATTTAGTCTTATTCAGTTAAAGGATATTGTTAATTGAACTCCTGTTAAAGTAAATCAGTATGAAGGGTATTCAAATCAATTAAAAATAATTAAACTAAACCTGGGCCAACGTCTTAAAGCGTTATTGAATAACTATAATAACAGCTAATTAGTGATAATACTAACCACATATCCAATTAATGTATTATAAATAACACAACATACCACAGCCCATGAATCACGGTTTTGAGAAGTGAGGCAGCTGATATTGCTTCCAAATTCTTCCTTTTCCATAGCATCTTCAACAATCAGAGTTAACACTTTCTGCCATTCTGCAGTACTGAGTTGACTACCATCAGGGTGAAATGATTCCATCTTATAAACTCTTCCTTTATATAGTACTATGACATGAGCTGGGCAGTCACCTTCTGCTTCTGTTCATAAAATAAACTTTCACAGTACATCATTAATGTTATTACATTAGCTAAAGAAAAAAAAAAATGAAACTTAAATACACCATAACCTGCAACATCAAACAGTACTGGGTAATAACAATAATTGATCAAAATAATCAAATAATTGATCATTTCAGTAATTTCACCACAAAGTTAGATGGATAATGAAAATAAATTCTAGCTAAACAAGCTTGTATGTAATGTAAAAATTGGATAAAATAATTTAGCCAGTTAAGATATTGATGAAAAGCCATAGATGGATTGAAAAAGCTGCCTTATAAATCCAACACAACTGTCAAGAGATTTTTCTCATTTATTTTTTTTTGTATCTCATGAATTTTTTATTTAATAATTTTGAGTAATGCATATTTCAGAATCAAAGAAAGATATTTGTTTCAAATATATACAGATTTCATTATTTTCATAAACATAAACTTTTTTTGACAAGTTAGAGTAGAGCAAGCAGAACATTATGATGTTAAAATTACGGTAGTTCAAGTAAAAATTACTGTAAGTTAGTTTACACTACATTGAATTGCATAAAAAATTGTAATGTATAACTTTGACATTAAACTGAATTCTTGAAATACATAGCAAATTTATAGCTAGAAAATTATTTAACTAAAGTAAAATTGATTTGTTTTCTCAAAGTAATTGATTCAATCCATTCTGTGAAATAAAAAAAAAAAAGTATTCATTTTGCAATAATAATAATAATAATAATAATTGATGCATGTATACAAAGAGATAAATTTTACACCTGACCAGAATTGTAAAGAAAAGCTTCTTGTATATTTTTTTGAGTAAAATAATTCAGCTCATAGACAGATCTACTAACAGTTTCCATTACTTTCTTTTATTTTATAATCATGTTTACTTTATGACTTATTACATTTTATGACATTTTGTTCATTTGCTTCTTTTACTTATACAGTGACAATTTTATTTACAATGACAATTTTACTTTACAATGACAATTTTCATTTTTTTTATGTTTATAAAATGAACAATTATTTTATGCACTTTACTCCAACTCTGACACAGCCTCACCATGAGTGAGTAACAGAAATCTCATATTCCATAAGAAATATTAGATGCTCTGCTCAAATTGTATTCAGTGTACACTGTATATGATGTAGGACTACAATTATGTAGTCCTACATGTTATACATGTAGGACTATGTAATTATACATGTGTATATTACAGTATATCATCCTCTTCAATATAAGTACATTTTATAGAAGTCAAGTCAATATATTTTATAGAAGTCATTTTGTAGAAATGTAAATTATTAAAAAAAATTGTAAAACCTTAATTATTAATAAAAATAACAGATTTATTTATTTGTACAACTTATTACTTTGGTGAAATTTTGTAACACTTTTTAATGTTTAAGCTTTTAAAATTCCATTTTGTTTTCCTGTTTTCAAAATTAGGATTTTCATAATATGCTTGGTCACATGTTCTAGACAAGGCTAAAATTTTTAATATGACTTAATTTACTACCTTCCCCTTCTAGTTATTTAATGCATGTCCATCAAGACATGTAGAACTTATCATGAAGTAGTGTCTTGAATGTTTTAGAGATGTAACCTGCTCAAGACCAAGAGTAGACATAGGGACAATAAATCAGTCTGTATTTTTTTTTTGTGGTATTCTGAAAAAATAGTAACAGGAGGAAAGAATTTTCCTTTAGAAAGTTTTTCCAATCTCTCTCCTTCCTAAGCCTGTCAAAAAAATACTATTTTTTCAAAAAAAGAAACAAAAAGCTGAGAATAAATATAAATTCTACATTAAGAATTTTTTTTAAATGTGTATATGACTTTAATGAAATGCAAATTAAATGCAATAGTGTAGTTTACATAATTCAACAAAATATAATTTATGTGATGACCTTTAACATTGGACAGAATTTCATTATATTATAATGATTACGTTTTCTTTTAATGCTAACTCTTGCATATTTAAACAATGACATAATAAAAATGATTTAGTTCAAAGTATTTAAATGAATCTGGTTTATTCAGATCTGTTTAGTGGATGCAGTTTTTATTCAAATTAGAACACACAGAATATGAATATTTAAGTATGGCATCAATATTTGTTAAATACAGATAATTTTTATACTTCAAAACAGTAGTTTCATAGCAGAATATTTTGATTATAAATTGACTGTACTAATACATAAGAAGCCAAACATATATTTCAAAGTACAGTAAACCTTTTCTTGATAAGTTTTGTGCGAAATTAAATTTAATGAATTTATACCCCATTACAGAAAAACAGGGACAATAAAAAATTATTTTATAAAGTGATTTTAATAACTATAACAAAACAGGAAATCTAAAATGAATAATAAAAAATTAGTTTATCAAAATTGTTGCCAATTTGGTGAGAAGATTTAATGTTAGACTAAATAAGAAAAGAAAATAAACTGAAGATTCTGCCAATAAAATGATTTACAAAACTGGCAAATGATTTAATGGACTTTATTCATATATTTCTGTTAAAGTAATCAGACTCCCATTCACACACCAGTTAGATATGTGATGAAATTTATTGCTAGCTCAGAAATGTTCAAGAATGAAATTTTATCTCTCTTGTTTTATTACTAAATATAAAAATTTCAAAACATCCCTGGATGAATTTAATCATTAATATATTAATTTAAATAAATATAAATGAAGTTTCATAATAAGTTCATTTTTGGATGATGGAGGCTATTTAAGCATAAAATATCAGTTGGTCATTTAGTCTTTCAGTCATTGTGCAGGTCAATGAAAAAATGTAGAATCAACATATTACAGAAAAAAAAATTGTAATATGTCAATTATAAATAAAAAGTATAACAGAAAATATGAAAACAACCGGTAAAAACCTTATTCTGATACAGAGTTGCGCATTGATGAACTTCATGCTCAGTGGTTGTTCATGTGAATGTGTTTGCATTTATTTGCTTTGTAAATATAAAACATAGATGCATTAAATCAATTTAGAATTATATGTAACTTTGTTTATTGAATTTTAGTTCCTAAAGTAGTAGTAGTAGTTGTTTTAGTTCCTAAAGTTAATGCAAATCATAAAATATACATGCACACGAATGGATGTTTTTATACCTACAACTTGAAAATAAAAGCTATAAATTATTAAAAAAATACAAGCATCAAGGTAAAATTCCCAATAATTATGATGATTGTGAGTATTAATTCCATATAACAATGATTACTATGTAAGATGAATTTTTAAAAAAAATTCTGAGGAAAATGAGCAATATCAGATGTATGTAAATGAATTCATTTAAATAAACTTAATTTAAATGTGAACAATTTCAAAATGTATGATTGAATATTCCAATTGTGTTTATTATTTAACAGTTAATATAAAATAATCAGCAATATACAAACTATAACTGATCTGGGTTATCCAGGAGTTGCTTATTCATATTATTTTTGGTCCCTTCATAATTTTTTTAAAACTACATAATTTCCAAACACTCATTTTCTAAATGCATGGAGTATGCTTACAAAAGAATTTATTGGAACTGTTGTTCAGTTCCTTCATCACTAATATTTTATGTTATATTTGCATTTCTAACAAAAATATGTTTACTAATTAAATTTGTATTACTTTCTAATAAATAGCGGTGCTAAAATATTATACTCTGCTCTTTTAATACCAAACAATAAGTTTAAAAAAAAAAAAACAGGGAAATGCTCACAATTTAAGTATGATCATAAAATTGCAATATTTGATTCATTGAATAATAGAAAATCTGTATTTATACATGTGTATGTGTGTGTGTTTCAACAAAAATATTGTACCTTATGAACAAACCATAAACTCATTGAGAAAACAAAGCACAGTATTTATATTTATTATTTTTTAATGTATCCTAATAACATACAAAA
Organism: Lycorma delicatula; assembly: GCF_047948215.1. NCBI lineage: Eukaryota > Metazoa > Arthropoda > Insecta > Hemiptera > Fulgoridae > Lycorma > Lycorma delicatula. The sequence goes on from NC_134456.1 coordinate 59,442,802, forward strand.
ATCAACTTTTTACTTTTCAATCATACAGGAAAAAGGGCAAAAATATTTGTATTAGTTGATTTTTCTTATCTACAGTATAAAACAATAAAATTGAAAAATTCAGTCAGATCATAACATAAAGAAAAAATGACGCATATGCAATAGTATTTCACCAAATAATAGATATCATATCTTTAAACACATATTACCAGTTTTAAAATAGCAAATCATTTGGTCCATAGATTTTCTTGGTATCTGACAAGTATTAAACAATCGTCGATACTGGTTCATATTGAAAATTTTTATTTTACCAGTTGACCGATCTTTAATCTTGGTAGGACGATAACGTTCCTGCCGCAACAGTAACCATAAAGTTACGGTATGGTAACAATATCGAGCAGCAAACTGTAATAGTTGAAAAACAGATAAATTAATTAATTAAAAATTATCTTTTTAATTAATATGTTAATTAAAAGTAGAGCTGCATTAGCCAATAAACAATAATTTTTAATATTTGTTCTAGAAAGATATAAATTCAAAATGCTCTATTTTATTAATATTAACAACTACAAGACAATAATATCATGGGAAAATGCTACTGAACTTAAGAAATATAAACCTAAACAGTTAAGTCTTAACATTATTCTTTTTTGTGCCCATTTTCAAGGTTTTTCTAATGTAAATTAATGAATCATACATACATTTTCTCCAGACATAATTCTCCCAATTAATAATATGAGACATTGTCATGCTTACTGACAGTTTCACAACACTAGAAATCACACATGAAATTAAATTTCTACATTTACATTATTCAGTTCAAAATTGACCCTATTTAATTTTACTATAAGTTTATTACACAAGTTGTCTTGTTAAAAATTCTGTCCTGCATTCAATAAGGATTCCATTTCACAAGAGCCTCTTTCTCAAATACATGGAAATGACATAATACAAGGTAAGGAGTGTTCCCATACCTCCTACTCAAAATTTTTTCAATCTGTCTGATGGATGGTGAAGTATAGTTGAATTATCATTCAAAAGAAGCACAGTGCCTTCTGTAAGTTTTCCAGGTTGTCAATCTTTAATCAACTCAGTCTTTTCAAGATTTCACAATATGATTCCACATTAATTATGGAGCACTTTAGCATGAATTCAGATGCATAACACCTTGTTTATCAAAGGGAAGCATCATCAGCTTTCTGGCAGATGAAATATTTTGGATCTTTTTCAGGTAGGAAGGAAGGATGTTTCCACTCAAGTGAATAACACTTAATTTCAGCTGAAAATTAATGGATCCTACACTCATATCAGGTCACAATTTTGTACAAAAGCGACTTATACCATTACCTTCCCTTTCATAACAATCCAAAAGTATGAGGAGAATTTATGAAAAACGTTTCCCATTGTGTTCTTCTGTCAATAAACAAGCTGCAAAGAGTTTCAAGTTGCAAGAAATCTACATGAAGAATGCAGCTGGAATGATATAACTAATATAGTTTGTGCTATACAGGAAGAAGTAAGCTTTTAAAGAAAGAATGCATTTTTCAAATTGATTTAGTAGTGTCTAAGATTATCCTGAATAAACACAGTAGATTACTTCTTTATATATCCAATTTAGTAGCCATTTATTATAAACAGAGTTAGTGACTTGTTATTAATCTAAGCATTGACTTTATACTACAAAACTATTAATGAGTTTAATATTTTCAGTCAACAAAAGTGTTTGTTATAAAAAAATTACCAAAACTTGTTTCCCTGGACCATACTTCCAACCGAGTTCTGTTGTGGGTGATGGTCCAGTCATGTTACATCCTGGCAGCAATGGTTCTCTGTTACTAAGATATACATAATCTTCCCACCACCTCTCCAACTAAAAAGAGAAAGTAACAAAATCAATAAATTGCTGTATAAATAGATTGTTAAATAAAATAAGGTACATTTCAACTTCAATTAGTTAAGGTCAATCCATTCAGTGAAAATAAACACATATCTTTTGATCAGTTTTTGAAGGCAGATTATCTGTACACTACAATTACATATAAAGCAAAGCACCAACTGTCAATTAATATTCTACCCTTAATCAGGTAATATGTTTTATTATCGAGTAGGTAATATATAATGGCAATAACATGAGCTGCAATTAAATAGAGGTTGTTGCAAACCAAAATATATCTGTTCTTAAAGCCTTTTCATACAGATCACATTTTTGACAGTTGGGGAATGCATTCGTTCAGTTGCTTCTTCACTGTCATAGTGTGTTTGTTACTACATCTGTATGAGTGGGTATCTGTGTGAATATATTATAATACTTTTGTGAAAACACTGTGTTGTGTTTTGTTTATGAAAATAATTGGCATTGTTACAATTTTTTAATTTTACATTTTCTGTTGTCAATGGCTTCTGTTTCCTTACAATAATTGATTACAACAATTATGTTAAAATAATTTTATGTTAAAATTATTGTATGATTACAATAATTTTAACATATGGTACTACTATGAATCCACTTTATTATTATGGAAGGTGAAAATAGTGGGATATAAAAAAAAATGGGTGGCATAAATTTATCCACCGAGTTGAGGGTAGTCGTGTTTAATGATTTTAACTTTGTGACAAAGTAGGCAAGAAGTGGACCTATTCTTCTTCAACAACGTGTCGCTCGCACAAGCTACAGGAATTTCACTTAATAGTATTCAAAAAAATCTGAACGAAGCAAAAACTAATCCTGATAAAAGCTTTAGCACTCCTAAAAAAATGTAAAACGCCCATAGATAACTTTGATAAAATGGTCATTTGTGAAACGATTTATCATTTTATCATTGGTAAAGGTGAATGCATTTCTCTTCGATCGCTACACTAGTTGTAAAAGAGAAAATCAATTTTAAAAGAAGCCTTTGGTTTTCATGGCACATTGTCAAAGATGTAGGGTTGGAAAAAACTATATATAATAGAAAAATTTTAGTAGAGAAATTAGAAAATCAGGAACTGAGGCTATGTTACTTAAGGGTTATTAAAAAGTAATGTAACCAAAACAGACCTCTAATTAATACAGACAAATCCTATATACATGCCATTCATATTAAACCAATATCATGGAGTGATGGCTGTGACTGCAACTTTGCTGCTTCGATTTTTAAAGGCAAGCATGTTTACATTGTTCATGATGGTTACGAAAGTGTTCCAGTAAAAAATGCGCTTCTTATATTTAAATCTAGTACCAAAACAGGAAATTACTAAGAGCATATGACTTCCATTAATTATGCACGATGAGAAAAACAAAATGAATTCCTAATCCTCCATCTAACTCATTCACTGTCAACAAAATTAATTCTTAATCTTCCATCTAACTCAGTCATTGTCATAAACAATGTTTTGTATCATAATGTGTATCTGAACCACACTCTGAATTCAAGCAAGTGAAAGCAGACATGTTCGATTGGCTTACACAAAATAATGTGCCATTTATGAGTATAATGTTGAAATGAGAACTGTACAGTTTAATAAAACTGCAAAAGCTGCGTGTTACATTATTTAAAACTGATTCAGTTTTAGCCGAAAAAGTCATAGTATCTTGAGAGTGGCTCCTTATTCTCCAAAATTAAATCTGATTGAAAAACTTTGGGCAGTTTTAAAAGATTATGTCATGAAAAAAATGCTAACTTTAAAATAAGTGATGCTATTGCATTAATTGAAGAACAAGCAAATTCAATTGCAAATGTCAAAAGAAAATCAAGGTGCAGCCATCTCAAGAAAATAGAAACATCTTATTTGTTTTGGATAATACCATTGAAAATGTCCGTTATTAACGTAAATGACGTTAGTGATGATAGTGATTGTGTTTTAAATAATAAAGGTGATGATGTAAGCAATGTTGTATGTAGTATAGTAATTCCCGCGCCACTTCTTTTTCTTTCTTCTCCTACATCAATTACTTACCCTTCAGACTTACTGTGGTTTGCAACAAGCTGTCAGTAATGCTGCATAACCTTCAATATCACTAATTTTAAATAAGGGTAATTTTAAGTAAGGGAAAATTAAATTTCATTTCATTCTATTGTTTGTTGATAACTTGCAGATATAAAAATTACACTTGGCTTAATTTATATACGACCATTTTACATAGTTGCTTTCTACATGCATTAAATGAAGATAGGCTGGTAATGTCAAGAAAAAACATCATTAAAGTGATGAAAAATTATCTAAATTAATAGTTGGTGGTTTTCTTTGAATAGAATTTAATTTAATATTGAAAAAAATATTCTCAAATTTAAACTAAAACTTAATGAATGAATCTGGGAATGATAGAATATACTTTATTCATTGTGTGGTGGTTTTTAGTATTCAATGTAACTTAATTTAAAGTTGGAGCCAATAAAGAACTTTGGAATCATCAGAGCAGTTTTAACCATTTTAGGAGTATTATGTTGGTTAGGTAAGAATATGCTTTGAATTTGTTTTTTCTGAAAGCAATTTGGTGACCTGCTTTTTTAAAAGATGTTTCGTCAAAATCTAAACAATCACTATTTTGAGAGATTTTTCATATATATATGAAAATATATATATATATGTCAGGTGAATTGAAATTACTGTAAAGACCGCCATCATTTTGCAATGTGCCCAGCAAATTGGCAAATTATCTGCCACTTTCTAATCAGCCTGATATTTTTCAGGCTTATTGTAATGAGCCCGTACAACTTTAGAAAATGTGCAATTGTTTGCTCAATCAGCCTGGTTTCATCCAGGCTTACTGCAATACATGCATAGTGATAGACAGCACCGATGACCTGTCGAAACATACATAGCAACAGATGACGAAGAGCCTCTTTCAACTCAGCTGCAGTTGAATTGTTTCAGCGTGCTTGCGTTCTTGTTCTATACAACATTCTACTTAGTGATATCGTGTGTTTTTATTTGTCAGATAGATTAGTGAAATTTTGTGTTTTTTATTTCTTCTTGGTTTGTGTCATCATCAAGACTGAATAAATTAAAATAAAAGTTTTTAAAACGCGAAGGACAGTATGCAGAACAGCAACAATGGGGGAGTGATCCCCAAGATGAACTTTATAACATGAAGTTAAACTTTAATAAAAAAATGAATGAATACAGTATCAAGAGTGACTATGTACTTAAAAAGCTGTGGACTAATGCAACTGTAGAAGAAACCGTCTGTGAAATTTTAGAATCAAATGATCCCAGAAAAAAGAAAACCAGTAGGCAATATGCATTAACTAGAAAATATGGTACAATAGAACTGGGTGAAAAAAAATTTTAATTAAAAGGAAGAAAAATAATGAGGATCCGGCTGTAGTAATAATTCCTCTTGAACAACATTTTGGCACACTTCTTCACTATCATCGTACTACTGGACACGGTGAAAGAGATAAAATGCAGTTTGCGTTGAAAAATAAATTTTATGTGACCAGCAGCTGAAATTTTTGTGTCACTTTGTAGAAGTAAAACACGAAAAAATATCAACAATGTCGTAACATTGTTGTACGTACGACCAATCATTACAAAAGATTTATTCTTTGAAGTGAAGTTGATTTTCAATCAACTCCTTCTGGAGAATACAAATGGTTAATGAATTACCAAGATCATACAATTTGTCTTCTTTGCCCTATGAAAACAAAGCATGCTGCTGAAGTTGCATTTGAATTGCTGAAAATATTTCTTGACGTTGGTGCACCTCACATTTTGCAGAACGACAACAGGCATGAATTTACTGCTGACATGATCAAGGAATTTTCAGGTCTGTATCCTGGTCGTAAAATAGTCTGTGGAAGACCACAGCATCCACAGCCACAAGAAAGCATAGAGCATTATAACCAGGATGTTGAAAATATGTTACGTGCTTGGATGGACAACAAGGGAAATTTAGATTAGATAACAGGGTGCCATTATGTTCAGTGGCAAAAAAACCTCCTCAAAACATAGTCATAGGATGAAGCTGTACACAGCACTTTTTGGGACAAAACCAAAGTTAGGATTCGGTTCAATTAATATTGCACCAACCACAATAGAAAAAATTTACAGCGAAGTAGATTTTGAACGGTTTAGGACGGCAAGGAAAGAGAAATCGCACAGGAAGGAGAAGAAAATTAAGTTGTTAACTTGGAAAACGAGAAATGTTCTATTTGTTCATGCAGCATGTGCTATTTGTTTGAATGAAACATCATCTGTATCGTGCTCTTCATGCTCTATGAAAATTCATACAACTTGTTGTCAAAGTGTTGCCTCAAGCTCTGAGTAGAATAATGCTGATTATCACTGTGAAATTTCCAAAAGACAAGAAAAAATAATAATGAAGGAACGTCAAAAAGCACATGAAGGCCAGAAGACAGCAGCAGAAAAAATTATTGAAACTATTGGGAATTAACTGAAACCTATTGTAGTTGGAGTCTTTATTTTGTTAAATGTTCCGAAAGTAGAATGTGGCCCTTTAGGCAGCCCAAATTTAATTGGAAAAATTCTTAAGATAGAAAATAATATTTACCAGATTGGAACAGAAAGTGGCTTTATTTAACACATGGTTTGCTAGAAGCGATTTCCAGATTTCCTGTGAAAATCCTTGAGGACATCCCTGAAAAATAAATATTTGTGATGCTGCAGCGAATGAATCAAAGTTTGGTGACCATGAGTATAGCAGTTGCAAATCCTCAATGTCAAAAAAAATCTGAGGTGGACTTCTGTGTACTATTAAGTTAAATACATAATAAATTATTAAATTACATATTAACATTTTTTGCTACACTTCATGTAAACTTATTTCATTTGAAATTGAGAAATGATCCTCCAATTCTTTAATAAGGTGGACAGTTACACAATTGCATTGTGGTGGATACCACATTGCAGCAAATTTTTTTTGTCCGTATCAGCATTTTATATTAATTTTGTTTCACATCACTCAAGTAATTATGTGGTGTAAGTGAGAACATATCGGATCCGTAATCATGCACACATCGGTTTGAATCTGACTTCATATACATAAATTTTTCTTTAACTTTCTTTTTTTAATATAAATATATTGATTTGTTAACAATTATTAACCTTTATAAAAATTTTCGAATTAGAATGAAAAGTATGTAACATTTTATTTCTGATTTTTTTTCTGTAACTAATAACTTCTGATTTTTTTTTATTGTTATTATTGAATTATTATTTATTGTACTTTTTTTACAATTAGAGATTAATAATTATTAATAAATCAATATAATTAAATTTAAAAAAAGGGAAATTAAATCAGATTCAAACCGATGTGCCTTTCCCTTGTAAGATCTAAATATTTCATTAATTAAAATTTTATTTGACTATAACCCTCTCTCTCTCTCTCTTTTTCCTGTTTAAACTCCGGTAACTACCGTTTCGATAATTCTTCAGAGGATGATATGTATGAGTGTAAATGAAGTGTAGTCTTGTACATTCTCAGTTCTACCATTTCTGAGATGTGTGGTTAATTGAAACCCAACCACCAAAGAACACGGTATCCACGATCTAGTATTCAAATCCGTGTAAAAATAACTGGCTTTACTAGGACTTGAACGCTGTAACTCTCGACTTTCCAAATCAGCTGATTTGGGAAGACGCGTTAACCACTAGACCAATCCGATGGGACTATGACCCTGGTACCAATGAAAATAAGTACCACATGATATATCGATGAAACGCTCGCAATGAAGGCTTGTTACTGCAGTTAAGAAAAAGTCCAAAATCCAATTTTTTTTTATTTTGGGATTTTTTGGACATTTTTGGTCACGTTGATTGCAATCAAATGGGGAAGTGCACAACCAGATGTTACAACAGTCCTAAATCCAAAATTTCAACATTCTACGGGTAATCGTTTTTGAGTTATGCTAGATACGTACGTGCAGACGTCACGCCGAAATTAGTCAAAATGGATATTTCCGTTGAAATTTGAAAACCGAAATTTTTCGTGATTACAATACTTCCTTGTACAAAGTACAAGTAAAAGTACGTGACTTAGAAGGCCAATCAACTGTGTTCATCAAACTGTCATTAGAGTTCACCAGGTGGAAATAGATGAAAATAAAGCTAGAGCTAACAAATATAGTTTACTACTAATTAATAATGATGATAATTCTCTAAATAAATAATTATAAATGTATTATAAATATTAATATTATGGTAATATTAATACTATTGGTATATATTAATATTTTAGATATTTAAATAGATATTATAAATAAATAATTTAAATAATCTTTTTTTAAAGAATAATAATTCCTTAAATTTTTTGACGTGACAACGTCTTATAAATCGATGAACGCCAGCAGCACGCACGAAAAATTGTCCCGTTCCGTCAGAGCCGAGCCGAGCCAAACCGTCGTGCAATGGAATATACTATCCTGTCAAGCAGGTTTTGGCGGGCTTTTCAAAAACAGCAATTTCATGAATTTGATTTATGATTTCAATTTCATTGTTTTAAATTGACACTTTATCAACATTGACTTGATTAAAGTTTATTTCTGTAACAAATTGTTCATAATTATTTTTGAACAAATCATTCAATTTAAACTTGCAAAAATTATTAATATTAATTATTATTATTAAATGGAATATTAACGTGTTTCATTAGCTAATTAAACAATCACTTCGATTCAATTTGTTTGTTTAAACAAGTAATTTTTTAAAACATCCAAATCATGGATGAATTTAATTAATTGATATTTTCATTTAGCCCAACGCCAGTTTCTCAAAAAACATGTGTTTACTTCATAAGGATAACAAGTTTTTTTTGCGACATTACAATCAAAGGTCGATGAATATCGCGGGCGCGAAGTGCCCGCGATTCTTTTTTAATTATTTATTAACTTTCTTTAAAAATTTCACATGTAATCTGTCATAACGATAATGGACAATATTAAAAAAAAAACAACTGAGTTTTACTTAAAATTGCATTTAAGTCCTACCCTACTAAAGGCAGTATGTGTATCTGTCTGTGTATGCGTTCCTCTTAGCTGAGAACATGCTTTCATTATCGAACATACTGCCCGTCAAAAAATCATGTTTTTTTTAAATGTATATAAACAATAAGTAAGAAGAAGCAACATCAGTAAATAAGAGAAAAAAGAAAGAACATATTTACATGGTTGAACATACTGCCTGACAAAAAATCATAAAAGTTTTTCTTAAATATTTATAAACAATAAATAACAACAGTAATAATAATTACAAAATAAATTAATAAATTTTACTATCGTAATTCATTCATTCAATATCGTAGCAGATCTTAAAATAACTATTCTCGATACAAATAAATCGATACTGAAAACACTATGGATTCACTAATACCCTAATAATAATAATAAATAAAACACAATAGAAAATAACAAAAGTATAAATAACGAGGGTTTAAAATCCTCATTATTTATACTTTTCATTATTCAATTACTTTACTTTTATATTTTTTCATTATTTATTCTTTTGAAGGATAAAAATAATGAGGGCTTGCTTTCATTTAGAATCGTAAACATGATTTTTTTTCGGCCTTGTAATTACAATTAAACATACATATAGGCAAAACACGTGAGTCAAATCAAATGGTAAACAACAAAGGTCAAAATTAGAAGAATTTTTAATCCTATATTTCCTCCTTAGCGTTTTATTGATTTTGAAACTAACTTCTCTTTTGTTATTGTGTCAAGGAAGGTTAGTTTCATATTACGATAATTTGTTTCCTAAACTGGATATAATATATAACTAATAAATAAATACATTTATATTTAAGCTTCCAGCTCTCGTATTGAGTGAATTTACATAAGGATATTATAGATCTTAATGAAAATGTTGAGTGTGCAATCTTTAAAAGATGCCTAAACCGATCTAAATCAAATTTAATTGGAAAGATTTGCTGCTATTTTTTCGCTTTTCCTTGATCAATTTTCATCATTCAAAAAAAAAAAAATTTTATCAAGAGGTAATCAATTTTGGACATCTAATAATCCCATTCCTAGACGTCGCCCTTCGGGCGTTAGTTTTAGAAATCTGTCTGTTTTTTTTACAATTACCATCTGTTTTTTAAATCATTCTGTTTAATAGTTTATTTTTAAAGCTGTCAGCGTTAGTTTCAGAAATAATAATAGCTTTGATTAAAAAACATAATAAATGAACATTTTTTGTAAATAAAAATTATAAATTTATGATTTCACTATTGTGTATTTTATCGAACTCCTTAAGTTTGCTATAAGATTCTGTTTATGACGAAGTTTATTGATAATCGTCTAGGGATCGATATTTACATTGTCGGTCTTTGCAATACGTCACGCTAAATCTCGTGCGAAACGTAGTTCTACACAAACTAATGTTTTTTTTTTTAATTATTTAAAAAATAATTTTATAATTTATTAATATTAATTATATATATACATACACACACATTTAAATACACAGAAGATATTTTTGTTTTTCTTTTATTGTTTTATACAGAGTGAGCAACATAAAATCGAACCCATAATGAAATTGCTACCAAACACTATTTATGAAAGGCTCTCACACAACTAGCGTGGACTAGTGGCTATGTATGTTACTACTGATTGTTGCTGCTGTTTGTCAGGTGGTTACGTGTCAGTGCAGTATACGTTTTCTTGCACTGAAGTGCAAGAAAACAAATGCTACATTCTTTCTAGGTCGTTTGAAGAATAACGTCAAGTATTTGTATAAAAATTTCCGAATGCCTGTATCCCAGCGAAGGGTAGCATACACAATTTAGTTAAAAAATTGCATGTAACAGGTTCGGTTTCATATGCAAAACGAAACGGGCAACCTTCATTAGGACTGCACAGGGCATTGCCGATATTGAAATGAGAATTACTGCCAGTCAAAAAAATCACTACACAAGTTATCCCAACAATCCGGTATTAAATTCTTCATGAATAAAAATTGAAACCGTACCTGTTACAATTGTGCAACAACTGAAGGAGACAAGACAAACCAAAACGACTTGATTATTGCAACTGACTTCTGGAAAACATTCCCGATGTTATATTTCATGTCAGATAAGGGATGATTTCATTTGTCCGGCCATATTAATTCACTGGATGGCAAGGAATCCTCACAAGATATTCGAGCGACCACTTCACGATAAGAAAATTGGTGTTTGGTGTGCCGTTTCGTGTTCTGTCTAATCATATAGTGGAACCAATATTTTTTGACTGGACAATCACAAGTTTACCTCACAATTTTCGAAGGTCTATGCACAATTAACTTTAGCAATTAACCTTTTTCCAACAAGACAGCAATGTGTCGCACATTAAACGTTTCACTGAAACGCGTTCATGCAGCTTTCACAAATAAACGAGCTGTCAGCAGAGGACGGTGGCCTCCACATTCCCAAAGTTGTCTACTTGCGATTTTTTCCTTTGGGGCTACTTAAAAGAAAGAGTTTATACATCTAATCCCCACAGCATTGATGAACTGAAGGTGAACATTCAGCGAGAAATCAACATAACTGACAACGTTTTGCGTTAAACGACTCAATATTATCAGTCAAGCATAAAAGTACATCGATGCCCAGGGTGGTCATTTTTAACATCTTTTGTAACAGGAGGGTAAATAAATGCAACATTTAAATAACGTTTTATGTTTTTATTATTTAATTTATACGTATCATTTATAAAATTTCATTCCAACATAACCTACCGGTTCTGCAGCGGTTCGGTTTTAAGTTACTCACTCTGTATTATTAGTAGCAATTGTTTTGATTAGTGCTTTGAGTTGCCAAAATTATATTTAAATGTAATTTTGTGTTATGCTAATGTTTGGAATTATTTGTGTTTTTATTTAGTACATGGTTATATTAAGTTTGTGTATAGGCTTGTTAGCTGATACAATGTTATAGTTAGCTTAGAAAGTAGAATTAGCTAATTATATGTATAATTACACTTAATTAATAATTAAGTATAGTAAGTTTATCTAAAGTTTAAATTAGTATAAATTTGATAATTTAATAAGTTGTTTCTGACAGCAAATCTCCTACTGTTGAAGCATGTTGCGATCTTGTCATTTTATGACTAAAACTTATATGTTGTAGTTGATATCTTTGAATTAACATTCTCTTTCTAAAAGATGTAAATCCTAATAATGATTTAATTTGAAATGCTCTGCATTATTCCTTTTATTTACAGCTACATGTGTACATGTGTGTCTGCACACTGTAATATTTGTTTCAATTTGATTTGTATACTCTTGGGTTATTGTGTGTCATATATTGATAAATGAGCTTGTGTATTCATAGTTTTGAAAGCAACATAATAATCTAAACTTCTGAAAATAATGGCAATTGTGTACAATTACTAGTAGATATATGAAAGTATTATGATTTTCTTTATTTAGGAGAAAATTCATCACTTGGGTTCAGAATAATAGTTAGATAATAGTTTTCTTTCTCTTAACCCTAAGGGAGGTAAAATGTATAACCCTGTTTAGATAAGATATAAATGAATATGGAAAATCCCTCGATGGCTCGCTCATTGCTAACTGTCGACTTTCCACATAGACAAGAGATCTGATATATACATAGTCATTTCCAAGGAAGTATCCAGGTAAGATAAGTAAAAATTATTTTTATTAACAATCTCTAAGGAGAGATAAAAAGGGGTGCTAAGACCAAAAGGGTGGAAAACTTCATTCATGTTATCTTTTATTTATTAAGTAAGCTATCACTACAAAGGGATTTCTTTCAGCATACTCTGAAGGGAGTGAAGAGGTTACAAATCCTATTATATATTTTACACAGTATCATAAAGGCAATATTTTCTAATCACTTATAACTGATTCTCCCTTTTCCTGAATAGATACAAAGCTTAGATTCTAATACTTCTTACAGAGGAATTCTAAGATGTAAGTAAAAGTTATTTTGATTTATAGCAATATGGAGTTAAATTCATTGAAATCAGTAAAAATGAATATGGAAAATACCTCACTGACTCACACATTGCTAATTGCCCACTTTCCAGATAGACAGAGAACTGATTGATATATATGAGAGGCGGATCAAAATATAAGTTATACCCTTGCAGTGTTCTTGAACTGAAAAGGATATATTAATGTCTTGTGGTGGCAGCACTGGTTGTGTTACCTTCACGCTCTCCAGCAGCAATTCTGTATGTGTGTAGTGTTGTCAATATGGTGTGTCCTCTAGAGGTTTCGTACAGCATAGAAGTGCGTTCAGTAATCCGATTTTTGTGAGCAAATATTACAATTGTTGTGAAATTCATTGCCAAATTGTTGAGGTATATGGTGTGATCATGCACCCCATGATCACAAAATAGTGCCAAATGTTCAGAAACAAAAGAATAAATGTGAGTGACGAATTTCATGCTGGGCGTCCTTCAAATGGAAACACAAAGGGTAACATGGAACAGGTGAATGAAATGATCTTGAGTAACTGGCGCATTAAAATTAGAGCGATTAGTGAATAAGTGAACTTAACATCAATTATGGTATTGTGTTTGTGATTATTCACATTTAGCTTGGTTACCATAAGATGTGTGCATGATGGGTGCCACATCTGTTGACAGACAACCACAAACATCGACATTTTGTGTCTGCTCTTTCTTTTCTTCAACGTTATTCCAGGACTGGTCCACAGTTTTTGAAACAAATCATCACGGGGGGATGACAGCTGGGTACTTCATTACACTCCTGAGAATAAACGAGCATCACATGAATGGAGAGAAAAATTTTCCGCAGCCAAAAAAAATGTAAACATTTCCACATATTCAAAATATTATGCTGACAGTCTTTTCGATTCTGAGGAAATTCTTTACAGTGAATTTATGCCCTGGGGAACAATAATCCATGCCAAATCTTAGTGTGAGACTTTAAAAAAATTGCGTAAAGCTATTAAAGATCAAAGACCTGGAAGATTGAGCAATGGGGTCATTTTTATTCACAACAATGCTACTCCTCATTCAACTCATGTGACAAAGGAGTTACTGTAAAAATTCAAGTGGGAAGTGTGGTCTCAACCACCTTACTGTTCTGACCTAGCACCTTGCGACTACCACCTGTCTCTCAAGCGAGACCTGGGAGGAGAGCATTTTACTGATGATAATGAACTGAAGGAAGTGGTCCTAAAATGGTTGAAGGAAATTGGAAAAAAATTTCATAAGAGTGGAATTGAAAAACATGTCACAAGGTATGAAAAGTGTTTTGAAAAACTTTGTGATTATATCAAAAAATAGATAAAAATATGTAATTTTTGTTCAATAAAAAAAAATTATCTTATAAATATGTGTTTGTTTCACAGAGGGAATGTAACTTATATTCTGATCGTCCCTCGTACGTAGTCATTTCCACAGAGATAAAGATTATTTTTATTTATAATCTCTGAGGAGTTAAAAAAGTTAGAGGATGAAAAGGGGTACTGAGACAATATGAAGGAAAACTTTAAACCTATTAGCAGATAAATTAGAATGAATGTTACCTTTCATTACAAATAATATATTTATCATTATAGATAACAATAATCTTGAATAAAATATCTGAGAACAGATATAAATTTGATGTTAAGGTTTTGTCCTTCACGTATTACATTGCATTACTTATCTAAGAACTTGTCTGTAATAAGTATGTAGAATCTAAGCTTTGTATCTCTTAAAGAAAAGAAACAATCAGTTACGAGTGATTTAGTGATAATGCCTTTGATAAAATATATAAGAGGATTTTATCCCTCTTTACACTCTTTAGAGTAGGTTGAAAGAAATCCCTTTTCATTTATGTGATGATGCACTAATTTCAATTAGTTTTTTGAGCTATTTTCTTGGGTGTGAGGCAAAATATTCTCTGGACATAGAATAAAATACGTTTTATGCACATTAATATGATTTTAATTTGAGCCTGATATCTTTAAACACAAGGAAGTTTTAAAATTTCCACAAACATCAAAAATTGTCTGGTGTACCTGTAAAATGACTGCCAAAAAAATATGAAAGATTCTAAATTTGTAAGAATATGAAGAAAAAAATTAATTTTATCAGAAACCACCTTTTGGATGATTTGAAATGGATTGATCCTTTGATAAAATATATGCAGTTAAAAAAAAATTATAAATATTTATATGAAGATAACACAAATTTCTACAGCTGCCTTACTTACCCAATTCCTTTCAGTTTTAGCTCGTAACTGAAGAATCTCTTGTAATTTCTTTCCAATACCATTTTCAAATTCCTTTACTATCTGTTTAGTGTGTTGGTGCTCTTCACTAGTAACAAATGGTTCAACAGATTCAAGATATCTAGTAAGAGTATTTGATAAAGAAGGCAATGGCAAACTAGGAAGACTTTTATCGTACTGAAATGTTCGTTCTTTACTGTCAGGTGGGAGAATATATATATCGGTCAGCATCACCATCTTCTATAAAAAAAAGACCAATACACAGGTAATTATATTTTTAGTATACAATAAATAAACGATTCAATGATCTTAAAACTAAAACAGAATATTCTAACTTATTTACCTACTTCTACCCAAACTAAATTTTCATTCTTGGACTCAAATTTTCAGTCATTTTTGTTTATAATACTAATTAAGAAAAAATTAAAATGGAGATAACAAATATTGCTACTTTCAATGAAATTCCTATTGCAAAAAAAAGTGAAAATAAATAAATATTGTGTTTCAAAAACTCAAGCAATTAATTAATTTTATTTAAGCTTCACAACTAGAGCTAAATATTTATGTTGCAAGCTTTTAATATAATGGTTGTAGTGATCTGTCATAATCAAGTCACTCACAGGCTAAGATAACATATTTGTTTACTATATGGTGTTTTTGCCAAATTTTTATGTTTGCGTAAACTTCACATTGTTCAGTGTGTTAAGATGTTGATTTTTATAGCTACGAGTAAAAAAATCCATAATTTTGGGTGATTTTTAAAAAATTTAATCATTTTAAAGTTTCATCATGCTTCGTTATGAAGTTAAATGAACTGTATCTTAAGTTTATTGAAATAACCTTTTATGATCACATATTTGTATTTTTCTATCTCTGTTTGAAATAACCAGTTAAGTACCTATTAAAATTTAAAAAGCAGTGTTAATATTTAAATATATGTTAATGCTATATAATTAAATTAAACCCCTTAATCAAAGTTTGGTGGTTTGCAAACTAGCAATTTGGTCAACCTAAACAGTAACTGAAAAATATGTTTCTAAAATGTCACACAGCTATGAACAGAAACTAGTTTAACAATTTTGAAAAAATTATTAGAAACTGGTACTGCAATGCTTAGATTTTATATCTGTTTCACTTCAAATGTAACCAAGTACAGATATCAATATATTATTACTACTAATTCAAAGGCACGCAAAAAAACAACGATACATTTAGAAGAAACAATTTATCCGAACAAACGTTTACTAGTAAACCTTACAATCTCCACAAATCGACTAACCTCAAAAACTAAATGACTAAGGGGTATCTTAATTAATATTCCTCCCTCCAAAAGTACGGTTGGGAAAGGTTTTTTTATACATTCAGTTCTCATGTACAAGGACAAAGGAAATCCTTGCGTTAATCGACACAGATTTACCAGTCTAACGAGTTCGTATTTCTCTATGGTAAGTAAACAGGAATAAAATAACATTGAAACATTATCATCTCTCCTTGTTTAATGCATTTAAAATGCAAGTGGATTGGCTAGCTCCAGTTTTGTTTAAATTTCCCTGGCATATGTTATATTTTTAATCCTATAAAGATTTACGTCATCGTACAGTTAATTCTAGAAGGTACCGAATACGCATTCGATCATATAGATAAAACCAAATTATCGCATAGGTTTATAAGTGACATATCTTCCACTAGTAGCGCTATTTTATTCTACGTGAAACATTAACTGCGAACTTTCCTAGTATATGAGGATTAACTTCAAGAAATATCCACTAGTACTTCTATTATAAAATAAAAATTTTTAGTATTTACTTAAAATATGTAAAGTGTAAATGTTTACGACTAATTTTAGTATTCGTCTTACCAGATTTCTTTTTTCTGTAAAGATACTGAGTTTAAAAAGGTATGCAGTCGGAAGCTAACATACCATGGATTTTTTTTAAATAAAGAAGAAATGAACGATGAGAAAAATTGAAATAGATTATGTCCATACTACTCACTGAAATATAGGAATACTATATATACTACTGCTAAAGGTTCTTGTAGTTGAGCCGCTACAACATCGGAAATGTTTAAACTTTATTTTAACCCTCAAATTATGGGCTATTTTTAAGAGTTACGTCAATGTTATTTAAAAAAAATAAATAAAGGAGTTTGTTTCATTGTGAATTTTCTGAAAGAATTTAGAAAATTTATATTTTATACTACCGACATTCTTTTATGTAATTTGTGTTAAATTTATATACTTGCATATGATTGATTTTGTGAATGTGAGAAGTGCAATTGACGAACTAACTCATTAAGTACAATTTAACTGTGTAACAGTTGTGTGGTTAATACTTTTTAATTTAATTAGTTCAACCCACCGGCTTGTGGTGTACGCATCTTCCCAATCAGCTGATTTAGAAGTCGAGTCTTCCAGCGTTTAAGTCCTAGTGAAGTAAGTTATTTTTACCCCGATTTGAATACTAGATCGTGGATACCGGTGTTCTTTGTTGGTTGGGTTTCAATTAACCACACATCTCAGAAATGGTCGAACTGAAACTGTACAAGACTACACTTCATTTACTCATACAATCATCCTCTGAAGTATTACCTGAAAGGTAATTACCGGAGGCTAAACAGGAAAAAGAAAGAATTTAATTAGTTCAAGAAGTACTATTATACTATTGCGAAGCAACAGCTGTCTAGCGTTGATTAACTTTTGTTAATCCTCTTCTTTCCTGTTTAACCTCCGGAACCACCGTAAGGTATATTACTTCAGAGCATGAAATGTACGAATGTAAATGAAGTGTGGTTTTGTACAGTTTCAGGTCGACCATTCCTAAGATGTTTGGTTAATTGAACCCAACCACCAAAGAACACAGGTATCCACGAGATTTGTTAATCAGAGCAACCGATGTTGATAACCATGAAGCAGCCGATATTACTCTGAACTATACATAATCTCCTCTAGAAAACCAGAAAGCAATGACTTCTAAGAATACTTAGGTTTTTAATGTAAATGTAATTATTTAGAAACTAAAACAATTAATAACAACCAACAGTCCATGATAATTAGTGATGAAAATTAAATAAATTTTTATTTTTACAAATTGAACTAAATTAAAATTTTAAGCACGCTTTACCTATAAAAATGAGAAAACGTTTTGAACTATTGATCCTGTTGTAAATAACGTTTTGAGAGGAAACTAAAGCTGCATTAAATGTTACAATAATATGTTTCTTCTACCGAGCCGTTATTATTATTATTATAAAATGATGCAGTTCCATCATATCATAAAATCCACGTCAATTTATGTCGTAACATAAAAGCTTGTTTTCAACAAAATAGCTTTTCTGTTAAACACAATTCAACCATTTTTTCCTTTTGAAAATTTTAAATGTTAGGTATGCTACAAAATGCCTATGTTTGTCAAAATATTTCAATGTTTGTTAACCTGATAGTCTAATTTTCAAATTGTGAATTAGAGGTTAAGTGAGCATCCTCTTACAAAAGTGCGGCTTGATATGAGTGGAATAAGTTATGAACTGAAAGTTTTTTAAAACAGAATTTTATCAACTTAAAAGTTAGACCATGTTTGCAGTAAGAGGTTCTAAGACTATTGAAAGTGTAGCCTTTCACCTTTGTGAACGTCTCCGGACTTTTAGAACTAATTTCGTCAGAATAAAACATACAAAACGCATTGTGTTAGGAATTGAAACAAGTTGTGATGATACGGGATGTGCAGTAGTGGATGATTCTGGAAAAATATTGGGTGAAAGCATTCATTCGCAAACACAAGTTCATTTAGAGTGAGTGTTTCTCGTCAGTAACCAGGGTTTATTTACATCAGCATTAAATAAAAAGTATTTATTTTCTCAACTTTTTTCAAAACAATTATTCAATTTATTATGTTATTTGAATTATTATTTCTGATTTAAATATCTCAACTTTAAATACTTGGTGACCAGTAGAATATTTTGAAAGATAACGTTTTATTTAGTGCTGTTACTTAGATAATTTTTGTGAAATTTTCCTATTATTTACAATTTAAATTTTTTGCATTATGAGTAATGAAGAAACGGCAAATGTATATTTATTAATAATCTTACGATGAGCCATTAAGTTAATCAATCAAGCAACCATGTTGCTTGATTACAGCATGTTACTGTATATTAAAAACCTTTAAGAAAAACTACCCTAGGAAAATTATAATGTTTTACAGCAATAATACTTTTTTTTATCCATAATCCAAAATTATGAATATTTCACATGCTTTTCTATCATCAAAAAAGCCTGCTGCAGTTGATGAATTTTGATCAATTTTGAAGTTATTTATCCATATTACTTATCAGTTTGTGTAATATGTATGTAGAGGTAGTTTTGTTATTTTATATATATTTTTTTTCACTCTTCCTTAATGTAGCCATTTTGTTGCAGGGAGTAGAGGAATTTTGATATCCTATAGCTTTATTCACCATACATGTGTACCTATTACATTTTGTTTTATGATCAAAAATTATATTATCATAATATGTCATTAGTTCAGTTTTTTGTCTGTTAGCTGTTAGAACTTTATAATTGTTTTTATGGTATTCCAGAACCATTGACCATTGAACCATTGGTCTGCAAACAGCTGTTTCTCTTGTTCATCTATTGACTGCATTTGTAGTTAGATTTACCCCTGGAATGTTAGGCCAGGATGTATGTGGTAAATTAGAAACAAATGACAGATTGGTGGCTGGCAGATTATAATTAGAAATTGTTAGTATTTAAATATAATTGGTGTTTCTATATTTAATTTGCGAATAGTTTACTTGCACATTGGAAGTGTTCACCTTCTGCATTATTCTGACTTTCAGTATACTGTATGTATACTACACTAATAATTATGAAATAGCATTAAACACCAAAGATGTTAATAGCATAGAAGGTTAATAGCATTAACCAATCAAAGATTGGTTAATCTTCGTTTAACCAATACCCTGTTTAATTTTTACTTTGCTTGCTAATATAGCAAGTATAGCTATACTAAAAGGAAAGTTTATTAATCAATTTCAAAAAATCACTTTTTTTAGATTGTACTTCAAGGGGAGATGTAGATCGTCCAAAATAAATGTTTTTATAAGAAAATTTTTGTATATATATACAAAACTTTTCTTATATATATTTTTTATGTTGGCTTGTTTGGAGCTTAATAACTCCGCATTCCAATTTTTGTCAAACGTTTTTGAAAGATGACATCCTCAGGGGAATTTATTATATTTTTGCAAAAACTGGAAAAAGGGATGAGGGTGTTTTGACCAAAATAAAATTTTACTGGAACATTTTATCAAAGAAATTTCCTTACAAATAACAAATTGCCCACATTTTTTTTATATTTATCCCATCTTCAGAAAATGATTTGTTCTTTTTTAGCTATTTCTTGCTTCTGCAAAGAAGCAATATACTTGCTTCTGCTATGGGAGATTTCTACATGAATATTTTCTCATTAATGGTCCTATAAATAACTAAAAAAAGAAAGCTGCTACTCTTTTTTATTATTTGTATTTCTCTTTATTTGGGTATGCCCACATATAAAACAATGTCAGAGTGGGAAAGTGTGTTTTTAAGGAAGCCTGGGCCTGTTTGTAGGGGTATTTATTTTTAGGGGAAAACAGTTTTTGTTGTGTACGTGTATTTAAGCCATTCAACATCAATATATTCACCAATAATGTGCTGTTTTAACGCAAGTAAGTTTCCTGATTTTCCAATACTTATGGATGGTAGGATGGGCACCAGCTGTCTGAAGGAAGCCTTAAAGCTGTTGTCTGGATGTTGTCATATGGTTTGATTCTTCCATAAGTGCAGATGCCCTCGTGACAGTAGATATGTACCACACCCTGTTAGTTTACTGTTGTAAACAAACATATATTTATTCTTCATGTTTTATCACACTGCACCTTTATCTGCTGCTATTTTTTCACTTTTAAGAAATGGAATGAAACAGGTACTTGGTTACTTGGTAAGTATGCTGTAAAGTGGACCATTGCAAATAAATTGTCAATTGTGAGAGCAAAGCTGGAAAATTCTAGGCTGCTGTGCGACATTTTTTCAGAAATTCATGGCTTTCCTTTACGATGTTTCTAAAGATTATTTAACCCAGTGATGAACTGGCCCTGGCTATAGATTGTTCTTCTCACCAGTTATCTACTTTTCTTATCCTTGATATTTTTGCCTGTGTTAGGTTCTAATGATATTAAACCATGTGTGCTCACTGTTGATGGTGGGAATTTTATAGATAGCATATCATTTGTATTATGCATATAGAGTGACAACTCTTGCTGTAGGAACTGCTTTTTGTTTTCTGGTGGGTATACAATAATATAATAGCTGAAGTGTGTATTATAGAATTGGGGCTTAAAATAAATCTGTACTTACGTATTAACGCCACCGCAGCTACAGCTTTATTTAAAAACAAAAGTAGTCAATTGGATTTTGGTGGAAAATGGGCCGATATAGAGTTTAACATAGATTCAAAACAGTCGCTTTATTAATTTTAATAAATGGTTATAATTTATTTATTTTATAAATATACAACCAAACTTAACCTAACCTTCGCTCGCTAACCTTGACTAATTAACAGGAGTGTTTTGGTTATTAAAATAATAAATAATTGCAATAATTACTGAATTTATTAAATAAATACTCAGAAAATTACGGTGTTAATTAGTCAAGGTTAGCAAGCGAAGCGAGCGTAGGTTAAGTTTGGTTAAATTATATTTATAAAATAAATAAATATAAATAACAATTTATTAAATTAATAAAGAGACTGTTCATTTTCCACCGAAATTCGATTGACTACTTTGTTTTTAAATAAAGCTGTGGCTGCGGAGGCGTTAATACGTAAATACCAATAAATCTTTTGACTTAAATGAATCTGTTTATGGTTTAATAAAACATTGGAAGGTTATTTTTTAAAATTTAATATTGCATCAGAAATTAATTAATTTTATATCTAATGTTATATATTTATTTTAGATTTTTTAAGAATTTAGCTTTATTTATCAGTTGAACAACAGTCAGGGCAAAATATAAATGTATAGCCTCTGTTTCAGGGGTCAAGTAAATTGTAAGTAATGTCATATAGTTTACACCTATTTGTCTCCTAGGAACTACCTGCTAGCTTCCTTAAAATTACAAAAAATTAAAAGTTGCCATATTCAGACCATTTTCCAAAATATGTTCTATTATAAAAGACAAATGGTTGGATAGTGCCAGAGTGAACTAAGCATAGTCTTTACTGAAATGGAGGATATTACTAGAAGTGGTATAATTTTTCTTGTTCTACAGCCAGTGATAATAAGCTAAGTTTATCTTAAAACATTATTATGAAAAAGGGAAACCTTACTCTGGTTGTCTGTTACACTAGTAGCAGACCTTCCAGCCAGAGTGAACCAATTGCTGACAGAGAAGGTAGTCAAAATGGGAGACGTGATTGTGATGATAATGTATTTGGCAATGATTTGTTGAATTTAACTGGTTTCTCCTTCATAAATGATGTACAGTCTTTACTATGTCATTTTCTGGTAAGTAAAATTCATATTTCTTGATAATATTTTTATTATATTATTATAATCAATAAGTTTACATATGTTTTGTGATCAGCCAAAATGAACTAAGTATATTGGATGATGTATTTCAAACCTTCTGTTTAGAAAATCATGATTATCATCAGAGTATTTGTTGGCTACAGTCTATTAAGTGTTTTACTATTCTGTAGTTTACTAACTTAAATATTTTTTTGTAATGAAATATAAGCACATCTATGTAAGCAAGCTAATCTTCACTATCTTTGTATCAAGAAATTTATATAGTTTCATTACATAATTTACAACTGAATAACATTTATTTACTAGAAATCACTAAATTCAGAAAAACTCCCCAGTTGAGATATCCCATCATTGTGTGACAAGGCATCAAAATTCAGTTCTTTTAAGGACTCTTATAATACTATTTAAACATAGAATCATGTGGATTTATAGGTTTTTAGTTTGGTATTGATTAGTAATAAAAAGTAAACTGAAAGGATGTGAGTGTTAAGAGTTAATGATGAAAATAAAATCAAAGAAGCTATATTGTATGATTTAAAAAAAAAAATGAAAGTATATGTCAGTTTGAAAACATTGAAAATAGCAACAATCTAGTCTATCAAATCAAAAAGTAGAATGTAATGAAATATTCAGTGTGTTAAAATTTTCCATTTCTAGTCTATGATCATTATTTTCCTCATTTAAATTGACATCATTTGTACAGGATGTACCATTTAAAACACAACCCACCAATCAGCCTTCAATAATATTTGAATTTACTACCCAACACCCCTGTTTTTCTGTAATGGATTCATTCAACAAGTGAGCATCATGCCGATGCAGTAGACTGCTACTGGTAGCCATAAGAAAGTGATCATAATGCTCAGTGCATTGTTAGAGAGAAGGTAGTGTTTTCACAATATGAACGTGTTTTTATTCTTGAATCATACTTTAGCATGTGATCAATAGTAGCAGTGCAGGATTCTTTTTGCTGCAAGTACCATGATAAACCAGCACCTAATAAGACATTAGTTTTGTGGTTAGTGGCTAAATTTAGTCGCTGAATTCAAAGCCCGATTAACTGCCTTGCCAAAAAGATCAATTAGACACTTGTCAGCTGAAATTAATTTACCAAAATAAACTGTTCATCTAGTGACAAAAAAATTAAACTTACAACCATATCAAATTCAAATAAATTCTTGATCCAGATAAAGAGAATTGTCATTGGTTTCATTAATTCGTGCTTGAGGGTATTCATGTCATGGATTCGATTTTTTGTTACAGACGAGGCTTGGTTTCATCTGGATGGCTTCATAAACAGTCAACAGTAGGATTTGGAGTGCTGAAAATCCCCACGCGTATCCAGAAAATTAATTGCACCCGCAGAAGATGGGCGTTTGGTGTGTGATATCACAAAAAAATTATTGGTCCACTTTTCTTCGAGTACACTATTACTGCAGAGTGATATCAGAATATTTTATTGCAATTCCTTGTACTTTTGAAAGAGAGAGATCGATACTGTTGGTTCCAACATGATACTGCAATGTCACACTATGCACATTCAGTTCTGATTTCATTAATGAATTCTTTGGTGATTGCATTGTTGGTTGTGGCTTTTAGCTACCAAGATCTCCAGATTTGTCTTTGCCAGATTTTTTTCTTTGGGGTTACTTCTACAACAAACCATGAACACTTGAAGGTCTATATCGAACAAGCTTTTAAGTTTCAAGTTTTAAATATCAACCCACAAACTCTGAAAACAGTTGCAAGAATGCAAGAAACACTGAAAAGGGTGGAAGCATATATTCATGAACTTCCAGAATTTATTCTAGAATTTAAGGTATTGGAAATAAAGTATTTTATTTAATAACTTTCAAATGCCTTTTTTATTTAAATATACCTATTGACATGAATGGGTTGTGTTTTATATGTGGGGTGTCACAAATAGTCATTGTTTACAATGATTTCATTATATTTTTCGTTAAGTCTTATAATGTTACCTCTAGCATATCAATTAAGTCTTCTGCATCTTCTTTTCTATTTATTTTTGCTATCGTCCACATTTGGATGACCCAGCAATGAATTCTGTGGACCTTGATTCAGTAATCCATGTATGATGTCATTCCATCTTTTTTAATTATCAGTCGGGTACCACTAATCAATCTCAGTTGTCTTCATTTTCTAGAATTTATTAGTAAACAAATCACATTAGGAAAGATCTTCAGTCTTTTCACATTGGTCATTGTTTATTGACTGAGTATTGGATGCCGTACTTTGCCTCCATTCTCATTCTTTGCAATTTGTGTCTCATCTTCAGCTCATATCTTCTTGTTTTGCCCTTTGCCTCTTTCTTTAGTACTAAAGATTTTAATTTGTTTACTAACCTTAAAAGTTGATTATGTTGGTGCAACAACTCAGCAGAATGTTTATAATATTTTCCACATTCACAGTTCTTTACAGTAGTAAATTTCTTAAGGGAAAACAATTCCTGTAATTCCACAACCTTATGGGTATGCATTTTCCATTATGAGACCTTTGAAATTGAGTGTTTCCAATAATTGATGTCTGTTACAAGGGTCTTTTTCATCAGAAACTTCATTACATCTTATTCAATAATTTAGAAATAACTTGTTTTTATTATTATATTTTATGGGAGACTATCCTAACCAATTTAGCAGTTTTTCTGTTATAGCAGTTTTTATTCAGTTGTATATGCCAAAAGAATTTGTTCATACAATCACGAAGCTCATTCAAACTTCACTGGTAAGAGTCCATAGTACTGGACAGCATGGTGAAGTCAATGAACTAAACAGTTCTAAACATGACGTAACCTAAAAGTGAAATAAAAATGGGGAAAAAATAAAAGAATAAGCATGAAAACATTATATTTCAGTTCATTTAGATTTGTAATAAACATTACTTTCAAAAAATACCTTGAATTTCATTAGACAATATTTTTTTCTTCCATTTGATGAACTGTGGGACTTGACTATGTCACTTTTCCAAAAAAAGGTGAGTTTTCAAATCATGCCGCTAAGTAGCAGTACTTGATAGTACTAGGTAGCGTACAAAAACTTTATAGTATGCACTTGAAATAATGAAATTTATAAAAGAAAATATACTACAGCTTGGTTTTTATAGTAAATGCCCTTATGCAAATGAACGTACTGAAGATGAAACAATTTTTTTAATTCCCATCATGTCATTAAAAAAAATAATTAAAGTATTAGTTTACAAGAGATTGTAGCTGCTAATGAAACACAAAAAACACTAATAGTAGGAAAGTGTTGCGAATGTGGCAACAAAGATTTGCTACATAAAACAGACATAAATTCAGTTGGTAAAATTTTTATTCTACAATTAGAATGTACAGATACGATAAAAATCAAGGGTTATACTTACAAAGTAATAAGTGCAATATTATATCATGGATCTTCAATTCGTGAAGGTCATCATACTAGTTTTATTAAAAAAGTAAAAATGTGGTATGAAGTGATAAATCAACAAAAAAGAATTGTCTGAGAAATTAAAACAATGTATATTTGTTTGTTCTAGAAAGGCAATAAGTTTTAATAATAAACCCATGAGATAACTATCAGTAATTCATAAAAAAAAATAAAAGAATAATCTAACAAATTACAGTGATATCCAAAAAAAATACAATGAAATTATAAACTGTATGGTAAGAGTGTCACATATATCATTTCTTCTGCTCAAAAAACAAAAGTTTCTGTAATATAAATAAAACTGTTTTTTAACAAAATTATACTGATATCAAAAAAAGTATGAAATACTACATTTCTATTATCAAAATCTGCTATTAATTTAGAATTTTGTTTAAAAAAAAATACATGTTAAATAAAACTTATCGGCCCGATTTCATTTGTTAAATGAATGAATGATTATAAGAATTGTAGTATTTCTGTAAATGTGGTATGTATTGCATATAAATGAAATTGAGCTGGTAAGAGTTTTATTTAACATGTATTTTTTTTAAAAACAAAATTGTAAATTAATACCAGATTTTGATCATAGAAATGTAGTGTTTTACCTTTTTTGATATCAGTATCATTTGGTTAAAAACAGTTTTATTTATATTACAGAAATTTTTGTTTTTTGAGAGGAAGAAATGATATCTGTGAGATTCTTACCATACAGTTTACCATTTCATTGTAATTTTTTTGCATCATTAATAATAACAAAACTAAATCTCGAAAACACTTCATTCATATTAATTTTGATTAAACAAGTAGATCACAAAGCAACATCAGTGTCACAAATGATTACACATTTAAGCAATAAATTATTCTTAGACAGAGATTGTATAATTTGTGATATGACCTTCATCGACATGAAATATTTATATATTTTGATAAAATAATAGGGTTCTATACAACAGGGTTCTACATTAGACTGATTGAGTAATAAATACCATGTTGGACTTTTTAGGTGGTTGCCTCTATAGGTGTCATGCCACCATGACTTTGACTATTTGACTGTCATTATGCCCTTGTGAAGTTACTAGAATGTCCTTTGATCATATTCTAATCATAATAGATTTTTTCAGGTGCAAGCAGTACAGATGTTGAAAATATACTGCAGAAATACAATACGAAATAAAAAATCAGCGATGAAGGTAGATCAGCTGTTTCCATTTAGAAAATTACAGTAGAAACAAAGAAGATAATTATTTATTTAATCATTTTGAAACATAGTATAAACAAAAAAAGAAATGACATTATTCACAGCCAAAAGTGTGGAGAAAAAAATATCAGCAAACAAAAATGCAGTTCAGATGAATCTTATTTTAATGTATATGGTAAAAATTCCAAATAAAATGGAAAGAGTATTATTGCTAGTTAATTAAAATGTCAACAAATGTTAAAATGTGCTCAAAAAATTACCATTGAAGAAAGCCCTGAAAACTTTCCATGCTTTATGGGAAATCCAGACTCCTCATAAAGTCAGTAAAAATTGTGTCAGTAATGTGCTACAGAAAGGTTCAAGACAGCCGATGAACACAGATTCATGTATACTGCTCAAAGCATATCAAATGATATACTTGTAAGTAAGGCTTTATTTACAAAGAATATTAAATGATGATAGTGCAAGAAGTCATTCAGCTTTGATAAAAACAAAAAAAAACATTCACTGGTTGATAATCTTGATAAGCACACACCAGCAAATGTTACCTCTATTGAAAAGGCTACAAAAATCCAGTAACACATCAATCATATCTGTTCTTCTCTTATGATTGCCTATAATGACACTCAATTTATTTAATACATTATTTTTCATCTAGATTAGTCTTACCACTCGAAATAGTATATAACTACATATTGATGTGTATATTTTTTACACAAGTTAATAGTCATTAACTAATTAAGCTAAGCATTTGCACAAAAATAAATATTTTTGCTTCAAATATTAATCTTTGATTTCTTTTTTATTTCAATGTTCTTTATTTCTTTTTTATTTTAATCTTTAAGAATTTAAAAGGTTTTTGAACTTTTTTCTAGAAAAAAAGTTCTCCACTTTTTTCAGATAGTGTATATGTTTTCCTGCTGCTGCCTTGGCTCTGCCTTTTGTAAAGGGGCTTCAGTTTTTACCATCAGAATATACAGTTTTGATTCTGGATAACAAAAAGATAATGTAGGTTATTTTGGTGTAGAAAACTTATTTTAATTTCACCTTAATTGTTTATTTTTTAAAAGAATACAACCAAACTATCAAGAACCATCATAATTAACCGACAAATTCAGATTTGATTTGTTTTAACTGTGCTGATGAACTATCTAGTGCTTCCTGCTCTTCTGTAAATTTTTCTGTACTTAGAAAATAAGTTTCATTATCATTTGTGTCTGAGATTATAGGAGGATATATACTTTTGCAAAGTACTGCTGAGATATCATTATTTCTGTTATTGCAAATTATTTTTCTGTTGCTTGTCTTTTGATAGTTACCATAAGTACTGCTAGTATTCTCATGGTGAGCTCTTGAAGTACCATTCTGCATCAATACTCTAATATCATTTTTTGCAAACAAATGATCAAAAGTTATTTCTGTTTTTATTCTGAGCCAAACGGCCTTATGAAAAGTACATTATTTTTTTTGTAAGATTTCAGATCAGTTCTGTTTGAAAGAAATTGAAGGCAACTGTGTTGTACTCCAGATACTCTGAAAAGAATACTTCACTGATGTGTATAATTAATTGCATTATCTTCTCTAAGTTAATAAATAACAGAATGATTACCTTCTCTATGGTAATTAACAAAAGGGGGGTTATATTCTCTATGGTAATAAATAACAAAAAAGATGGAAAGTAATTCATTCAGTGATAGGAATCTGGAAGGGCAATTGAATAATTTTCAGCAAAGTTACAAGTAATCAGAATTTTGTATTACCTCTAAATTTTATTTTAAATTATTATGAAACTCCTTGCAATAAGAGGGTAATTCAGAAAGTTCTTGGCGTGATGCAGAGATGACACAAGTTATGACCAAATAATTAAAGTTTGACTTGTTAGAAAGTACTTTGATTTAAACGTTTATCTTCTATGGACTTACAAAAAGAGTTAAATTCCACTCTAAAGGATTCTTCCCCTCCCTTTTTGTCTGTAAAAAAGTAGGCTGTTGAATTTAAACATGGTTGTACATCCATTCAAGGTGATGAACATTCTGGATGCTCAAAAACTGCTACAGTCAACAAAATCACAAAAATCTACAGTGTCACATTAATTGATCAATGATTGATGGTATACGAGCTTGCTGACATTGCAAACATCTTATTAGATCATGCCCTGTACATTTTACATGATGTTTTTTGTATGAAAAAGCTTTCTGTGTGATATGGGTGCAATGTTTTTATTGTTGATCATAATGAACACTTCTCAAGGGTGTTTAGACTTACCTAAATACAATTTTGAATTTCTTTGACATTTTATAACAGTAGGTGAAACATGGATTCACCATTATTGGCAGACACCAAATTGTGGGTAGAAGCAGGTGAAAGTGTGCCTAAGAAGGTGTAAACTATTTCATCTGCATGAAGAGTCATAGTTACAATTTGGGATTCTAATGGCGTGGTGCCATAGACTACCTGAAAAATGCAGGACCATCACCAGGGAGTATTGTACTTCACTACTGGACCAATTGAAGGGGTGCTATTCAAGCTAAATTCCACATGTGACAAAAAAGGAAGTGTTCTCATTACAATAATGTACCTGCACACATGTCTGAGGTTGTTGCTTAATATCCCTGTAGCCGATTTGCCTAGCTTAATGCAAAATTTCAAATTGACTCTTTGTCCAGAATTTTTATGCATGGCATAGTTTCAGAGAAAAACACCGATTTAACAACTTCCAGTGCAAACACAGCAATGTCACTTGGCACATTGCATTATAAAGTTTGGAGATTAGGTTTGTTGCTCATGTAACTTTGAGCTGTCATCTGTTGGTGCTACAGAACTAGTTTGGGATCTTTTTTAAACCACTTCATATCTGTGTACACAATAAATATTGAATAATGATGTCAAGCTTAGCATTTTATTATTAAGCTTAGTATTTTATTTTTTATGCTTCAATGAAAAAAATGGTTTGATTTTGTTACATATAAATGCAATTTGATTATTCCAAGAGAGTTGTCATTGTGTAGAATATCTATCGATATCTTACACAATTTTTGTTCTTCACAAAAATATGTGTAAGAACAACATATTTTTGTGAAAAGAAAATCAGAATAGTTTTTTAAATTTTCAAAAATTAAGTTTTGAAACTTGGTTATTAAATTTAAATTCTTTAAACTGGGTCGTGTTATGCATAAATTTAAAGCCCTTTACAATGAGCTTTTACATAGCTCTCAGACACTACTAGTGACTGTTTTTCTAATCCAAAGTCTACTAAAATTTTGCAGTTTACAGATTTTTTTTAATTAACATGTTTTATCTGTTCACTCAATTATGAATTATTTCACTCCAGTCCAACCAGTGAAGAATTTTTTTTAAAAATCTAAATTTTTTTCAATATTTTGAGTAAACATTTTTTTTTTAACTATTTAATTACTTGTTCTTTAGAAAAAATGTAGTAAAATGCTTAAGAGCAAATGTTTGATCTGTAAATAAATTTTTCAAGTTAAATTATAATTAAAGTTGGGTAAAATCTCAGATTTTATTCAACTTTAATTGTAATTTAACTTGAAAAATTTCAACTGTTATAGCTGCAGAAATGTAGTATTTATTTAAATTCATAAACACAAGCATAGATATTTTGATAACCTAACTAGAAAACAAGGCTTTTCTACTTCATGTCTATGAAACTTGTTTATTTATTTTAACCCACAGATGATGTTCCTCATATGTGTAAGTTTACATGGGATAAAAATTTTATTTAGAAAATCTATCACAAATTGCACATCTATGTAACATATTTTATCATTTTATACTCCAAAAATTTAGTATTTCTGCTAAAATATATTTTCTATTGCACACATCAGTTGCAGCTAAGAACTATTTAAAGAGCTAAATTCATAAAATAGTATAGCCCTTGTAAATGTTTGTGAAATGTTATTATGTTACATAAAATACAGAAATAAATCAAAAATATACCTAATGACAGAATGTATACAACACTGATCCACATAACTAATATAAACACAAAATTGCCAACATATTCTGAAAAAAGTTCTATTGTGTTGTTCGTGAAACAAAAAAAAGAGGAAGGTTGTATGGCAGACAATACACTCACATACTGATAAACACCACAAGCAAGCGTGTACATATGGAACTGCAATAAATACCATTTTGGATGCACATTCACCTAAGTACAAAAACCGTGAACATGCATTACTTGTAACAATGAATTGACCTTTGTAAACTGCTTTATTGAAACGGGGTTAGTGTCATTTTTTTGTCTGCAAGTTGTATAACACTAACCACCTAGTAACAACCATCTTCTGTCTTTAAAATATTGTCTTAATTGTTACTTTTAAAAATGAGATAATATTATTTCCAAAATTTGGTATTTAGTTTTGTATAAAACTTGTGCCCACTGTTTCTTTCATTTGTTTATCTGTGTATCGATATAATTTTTTATTTTGGCCCAAATTAATTCCATTGGGTTTAGCTCAGGATGGTAGGAAGGCAGTCTTAATATTTTATAAATCAAAATAATATTATTCCTCACATCGTGACTAGTTCATTTTCACCAGTTCTTAAAGTTTGATTTAAACATAGTTTTAGAGCATGAAGTATTGGTTTCTCATAGCCATGCTAGCAATACTACTTTTCAGATTTAGAGTAAGGCATGTCTTTTGTTATGATAAGGACCATTATCTACCAACAAAATTGAATTTCCAGGAACATTTCTGATTATGACAGTTTTTTAATCCATTTTTCATAGTTTTCCATGTTTATGTCATTGTGATAATCCTCTGTTTTCTGGCCAGATTTAAAAATCAAAAGGTCATTTTCCATTACTCCTTCTTCACTACTAGCATGAATTATTATTAGACTTTATGTTGTAGAAATTTTCTTGTAATTAATTATTGATTTATCAGCTCAATGATACATTTACTTTGGCTTCTAAGTGCTCTACTTTATCTAACAAGCATTGTCGATTTCAGGTGAGGCATTTTGTTGCACTATTAAAAATTGCTGTTCATTGTAGGTAGTATTAAAAAATACAATTTGCTCTAGTATTGAAATAAGTCCAGTCAAAGTGCAATGGACAACAATCAATGTGAAGTTATTAAAGACTGAACATCGTTTACTACAAAGTAGTTCATTATCCTCACCATTGTATCTACTCCTATTATTTCCACCCATCTACACCAACAGACTCACAGGCAGGTAAAATGAACTCCTGTGCATCAATTGAGAAACACTTAATAAAACCTACTGAACGTTATTAATTTTACTGGTAAGCTATACAATTTTAACACTATAGTATTTTAAAAAATGGGCTAAATATGTTATTAAAAAAAATATTTAATGTAGTTTCTAGTAAGTTATTAGCCTGCACATCTAGTCTATCACAATTGTAATTCATTTATTTATTTTAAGTTTCAGAGGCTATAAAGCAGAACATGTAGTTACAAAAATTTGTGTTCTTTGTCTGTTTTTTACTGTCAGTCTTAAAAGTATGAAAAAGTTAATGCTATTATGAAATTGGCTCTTGATAAATTGTTATTAGCAGCAGTAAAACAGGTCTTGTAATTTTAGATTGCTGACTAAAATTTCTGGAGTAAGAAAGAGTGAGTGAGAAGTGGTGTTCAATGAGTTTATTTGTTGATGTGCTTTGGTCTCAATACTATTTTTGTTCTTTCTTCTTCAGCTGTATAACCTGACAATTTAAGATCTTTCTATATTTTCATATTTTTACTATTCAAGTTTTGTTATAATTTTATATTGTAGATATAATTTTCTACTGTAACTAGAATCACATACTGCTATTTTTGTTTTGTTTTTAGAATGGGTGGTATAATGCCACCTCTGGCAAGGGAGTTGCATGAAGAAAATATAAATAATGTTGTTAGTGAAGCTCTGCAGAATGCCAATTTGAGTATAGATGAAGTTGATGCTGTAGCAGTTACAACTAAGCCAGGTAGTAGATTTTCTGTTTATTTTCTTAAACCTATTATAGCTTCAAAGGTGAAAAGGTTTTCATAGCTTTCAAAATAAAAAAGGACAAAAATATTAAATTATGAATTTTAAGTTCTTTTTTTTTATAAAAATGATTAAAATTGTCATTATGGTTATAAAAATGAGATGTTTATTAGATTTAGTAAACTATTGAAATCTAGTTTGTTTTTATATAATATAAGTGTTATTCAGTTATAATTTTTTGATACAGTTAACTTTGTAAAATAATTATTGATATATATACATTTATTTGGAATTGAATTGTAATGGGCTTAATGCAAAAAATTTGATGACAGAATCTTTTTTACTGAACTAATTAATAGTAAGTTGATATTTCATCTAAATCTACTGTACTAAAATGGTGTGTAGATGTTTTTTAACCTACTTTTAAAGGACAATTTAAATCGCTATTATTCAAATAACATTCCTGTAACTTGACATAATATGGACTGGATAAGGATGGGTTATCAGGAATGTTGAGTTTCATGGAAGGAAAAATAAACAGAAAAATATTTAATGTATTTTAGTATTTAATAAACAAAAAATGTAAATTAAAACAAAAATCATAACCTCATTTACTTGTTATAATACTACTTATTTATTACCTGTAATGTTTCTTTATAAATACAGTAAATAAAATAGATATTTTAAAAAAAAAATTCTACTGGATCCAATGATCCATATTAAATTTTAAAAAAAATCTAATATACATTATAAAGAAAAGAATAGCCTAATCATAACAAAATAAAAATTTCTTATGACTATTAAGACTATTTAATTTTTCATTAAACAAATACTTTTTTTACAAAATTATAAAGAAAATCTAACCTGATTACATCTCTTTTCTGTTTGACAAGACATTATTATTTTAAAAAACAGAGCAGATAGTATTGTGCAGCCTACCTGAAAAACCAAATAAAAGGTACCTTCCTATTAACATGACTGATTGAGGGATGAACCAATTATTACAGGCCTAGGTTAACTGCCACTGCACAGTAGCAGTTAACTGTTCCTAAAACAGTTAATACCATGTCAAGTTACTGAAAATTGGATTTGTAGGGCTCTTATATATTTAGGAACAAAAGTATGCACCTTGTATGTGCAAATGAACTACTGTTTCTTGTATGTTAATGATGACTTCTGAACTTGTGAGCTCATAATATTTATTTATTAATTTTTGAATTTATGAAAACTTTAAAAATTGCTTAATTATCAAATTACAATGATTACAGGGCTTGTAATCTAGGACGTGGTAATTACTTTATTGTACTAAACTTTCACACGTTAGTAAGCTTTGTGGAGTGGTTGATATTCTTGAGAATGATGTCAAATTCAGGAGTGATATAGTCAAGTTGCTTACAACCATTATACTTGGCATCTTGTTAGATGCCAAGATGCAATATTTTTCATCTTGTTAGATGCAATATTTTGTTTGTTAACAAAATATTGTAAACATTGCATATCCAGCTAGATTTGTTGAGTTGATTTTGTTATTGTATGAATAGAATTTGGTCTTTTATTGCAAATAGGTAATTGAAATTATGTGTTTGATTTGTTGAATCTTTATTATATAGGATGAAATTTTGCCTTTTTGTATATATAAGTCTTTATCTTTATATTTATATTTATTTCATATCTCAGACAAGCACTCAGTCATAGTGTTATTTTTTCTCTTTATTGTGATGAGAAGAATAATGCAATGTTAAGCTTTCTCGAATGAAACTTGGATCCTGTTGTGAAACTAGCGTGCTTAATTGCTTATTAAACTGCTTATTAATTTCTATCATTTGGTATATTAGTATGGCAGTTAGATTGGTACCATCCTGATTGTGAAATTCATGCAGATTGTAAACACCCAGTGATGATAATTTACATCTGGACTATTATTTCGGTGTACAAATTATAAACAAGTAAATAAGCAACTCAAAATTACCAGTGACTGAGGGATTTCAAGTAGATAATTGTTTGATTATTAATATGAGATGATTAATTACTAAATAGCTGTGTTGATAAAATCGTATGTAAATTGTAACCTAGCATACAATTAATTATATAAAAAGATTCATTATACAGTTATTTAATCAATGTTTTTTTCCAGGTATTGGGCATGTCACTGGTATAAATGTTGGTAAATTTTGTTTATAGAATACCATATTATTATTATTATTATTATATTTATCAGTAATTAATTACACATAAAAATAAGAATATTATTACTATTATTTTATTGACTATTTTTTCTCAAATATTGAAAAAATATTCATTTCATTCATGCTGAATAATTTGTGTATAATTTCTTATTCCCAACAGGTTTTTTTCCATATTGTTACTTTGTTTATCTTAGTTGGAGCTAATCAATACAAAAATAGTAAGCTTTATATCTCAGATTCTATATTAACCCTATAAGGTATGATTTTTTTTTATTTTGAAAAAATATATCTTGTTAAAAACACCTTTCTAATGCCTGAAAAATTAGTAAAAAAGCTTTTTTTGGTTTTTTTCCCCCAATTCTGATCAAAAGTTTTGGTTGTACCATAAATGGAACTTCATGTAGTTAACTCATTAACTGCATTCATTTATAATAATTTTACAAATTAGGAAGTAGGCTAGGATAAGACTGAACTGTGCAATGTAGATATCCATAAATTAAATTTATTCAATTTCTTGATTATATTACAATACAGCTTATTTATTTTTATTCTTTATATTTTTTGTTATAATAAGTTTGTCCATCAATTGTAAAATAAAAGAAAAAATAGAGATAAAACAGTATATTTTTAATCAGATAGTATAAATAAAATACTCTAAAACAGTTTTATCTTTATTATAACAAAAATTTTGATTACACATTTCACATTTAGTAAAGGTTTTTTCTGAACAACCTGATAATTTACAATGCTGGCGCGCATTTCTGTCCAGACTGGTTGGTGAGTGTCCTACTTCATCTCTTCTTTCCTCCTTTGGGGGAATCATTGACACATTAGTCTTGCTTTTTTTTTTTATGATAGCTGCTTGAATTTCTGCACTGGATCTTCTTCTTTCATTGAATCTTGCTCTAATTTGTCATAACAAGTCATAACAACATATTCTTTGAATTCAGCAATTATTATTGTATTTGATCAGCCTTTAGTAGCTAAACTCTGGGATAAAGTAACCAGCTGTTACAGTCAAATCAAGTAAATGATAAAATATTCTCATGTACCATTTCTTAGATCTCATTCTTATTTTATAGTGATCCAAGATAGAGTTTATTTTATCCACTCCACTCATGTGGCAGTTATATACAGCCGCAACTTCAAGATAATTAACTTACAGAATATTTTTTTATCGTATTGTGGCACGTTTCTTTTGTCAACAACACCAACAAAAGTTGAAAGTAAGGTAACAGTTTTTGTTATCTTTCCAGACAACACAAGATAAATCAGTACCATCCAGTGAAGCACTGTATTCTGCTGAAACCCCCTGCTTTTCCTTTTTAATTCAGTCTCGATTGGTAATTTGATTCCTGGCAGTCAGTTTCTTTGAACAGTATCCAAATAATGTATGCCATTTTTTGCATATAAACCATAAGAGGTACAGTTGTATAAAAATTATCGTAATATATCTTATGAATATTGTGTGCAGTGACTTAATCGCCCAACTACATTTACCGAAGCTTCCAAATCTGGTTCATCAGATAGTCTAAATAATTTGTTACTTTCTTGTCCACTGTATATTTCAAAATCATAAGCATATCCACTTATAGTCATGATACCAAAAAAAGCAGGGGCAGATAAATGTGAAGAATACAGAACAATTAGTTTAACTAGTCATGCATAAAAAATCTTAACTAGAATTCTATACAGAAGAATTGAGAGGAGAGTGGAAGAAGTGTTAGGAGAAGACCAATTTGGTTTCTGGAAAAGTATAGGGACAAGGGAAGCAATTTTAGGCCTCAGATTAATAGTAGAAGGAAGATTAAAGAAAAACAAATCAACATACTTGGCGTTTATAGACCTAGAAAAGGCATTCGATAACGTAGACTGGAATAAAATGTTTAGCATTTTAAAAAAATTAGGGTTCAAATACAGAGATAGAAGAACAATTGCTAACATGTACAGGAACCAAACAGTAACAATTGAAGAACATAAGAAAGAAGTCGTAATAAGAAAGGGAGTCCGACAAGGATGTTCCCTATCTCCGTTACTTTTTAATCTTTACATGGAACTAGCAGTTAATGATGTTAAAGAACAATTTAGATTCGGAGTAACATTACATGGGGAAAAGATAAAGATGCTACGATTTGCTGATGATATAGTAATTCTAGCCGAGAATAAAAAGGATTTAGAAGAAACAATGAATGGCATAGATGAAGTCCTACGCAAGAACTATCGCATGAAAATAAACAAGAACAAAACAAAAGTAATGAAATGTAGTAGAAATAACAAAGATGGACCACTGAATGTGAAAATAGGAGGAGAAAAGATTATGGAGGTAGAAGAATTTTGTTATTTGGGAAGTAGAATTATTAAAGATGGACGAAGCAGGAGCGATATAAAATGCCGAATAGCACAAGCTATTCGGCAGTGAAAGTGTATGTTTGGAGTGTCGCTTTATATGGAAGTGAAACTTGGACAATCGGAGTATCTGAGAAGAAAAGATTAGAAGCTTTTGAAATGTGGTGCTATAGGAGAATGTTAAAAATCAGATGGGTGGATAAAGTGACAAATGAAGAGGTATTGCGGCAAATAGATGAAGAAAGAAGCATTTGGAAAATATAGTTAAAAGAAGAGACAGACTTATAGGCCACATACTAAGGCATCCTGGAATAGTAGCTTTAATATTGGAAGGACAGGTAGAAGGAAAAAATTGTGTAGGCAGCCCACGTTTGGAATATGTAAAACAAATTGTTAGGGATGTAGGATTTAGAGGGTATACTGAAATGAAACGACTAGCACTAGATAGGGAATCTTGGAGAGCTGCATCAAACCAGTCAAATGACTGAAGACAAAAAAAAAATCCACTTATTCTGCTTAAGATAAACAATTTATAGCTCCATTTGTGGGGTTTCATAGGGAGATATTGTTTCATATAGTGTTTGGCCTTAGTCACAAAAAGTTGTTCTTCAAAAAAGTTCTTCACAAAAGTTCTCTTCTAGATGAAATTATTTAAACTTTGAATGTAAAGCATTTAATATGGGCCTGATTTTGTGTAGTCTGCCATGACCTTTTGCACCATAAGATGCAGATGTATTATTATTAAAATCAAAAAAATATTCTAATAAATTCAAATCTATTGATTCCCATTGCTTCTTTAACAGTGTGACTACCGATAATTTCCTTCCAGTAACTATGTACATTAGGAAGGTGAACCACAGTCATTAGTAAAATGATCTCTAAGCATCTATTTAAATCTGTAATTGTAACATTAACATTTTTGTTTGGGTATGTCTGTACACAATAAAGGCAAGATTCATTGAGAACTAAGCTTATCAGTTCGTCATAAAAAAAATAACAAAAAACTCATAAGGTGATTCTAAATTCAAAATATATTCAGGCAATACTGAATAATTTTCATCAAAAGGTAACTAACTACTTTGGTAACATGGGAATATTTTTCTAAATAACAGGCCTTTGGGCATAGTTTGAAACTCAGCTCTTAGTAAATTGAGCTTTTGATGTAGAAGGTACAGCGGTACATTATTTTCGGTCAGCATACTAACTGAAAGGTCATCATCACTCACGGTCCATATATTTCTTCCCTTACTGTTTACAAATTAAAAATTTGTTGATTTTATTTCATTACCTTTTGGTTCATCTCTCACCAGAGCACCTAATCTATGCTCTGCTGAATCCTATTCACTAAGACTTAAGATCAGGATCTTCGTCCGTATTATGAGCACAATCTTCACTTAAACCTGATGGTGGAAAATGAATATTATAAATTTCATCATCTTGTAAAAGTGGAACATCCATACCTAAAACCAAAACACAGATTATTATATAAAATGAAATAACTAATTAACTAGATAGTAGAATAATAGCATAATTCTGGATTGTCAGTATTATTTCTTGTAAGGTCCCAGCTGTATCATTCATGTGTATATACTAGGTGTGACAATAAATTTATGAGACTGATGTGAAAAAAATGTTGCTTACTGTTTTAGTCATGTTTAGTGTAGTCTCCTTCAAAGTAGTTCCCCTCTGATTGCACACACTTATTCCAGCACTTCTGCCATTGATGGTAACATTTTTGGAACTCATCTTCTGTAATATCCTCCAAGACCCTCATCACAGCTTTTTGGACATCTTGGGTTGTTTGAAAATGGTGTTCCTTGACCGCCATTTTGACTCTTGGAAATAGAAGAAAGTCGCACGGAGCGATATCTGGTGAATAAGGTGGCTGTGGTAGTACTGAAATTTGTTTTGAGGTTAAAAATTGCTGTACTGACAGAGCAGTATGGGATGGCGCATTATCGTGATGCAGAATCCAATTATCAGCAATGTTGTCGCGGACACGAAGAACTCATTTACGAAGTCTTTCTAAAATTTCTTTGTAGAAATATTTGTTAA
The DNA here is from genome assembly GCF_047948215.1 of Lycorma delicatula. NCBI lineage: Eukaryota > Metazoa > Arthropoda > Insecta > Hemiptera > Fulgoridae > Lycorma > Lycorma delicatula. The sequence continues at coordinate 59,482,647 of NC_134456.1, forward strand.
CTGTTTGTCCAGGAGGCACCCACTCTTTATGAACAATTCCCTTGGAATTGAAGAAGCACACAGGCATGCATTTCACTTTTGACTTTGACATGCAAGCCTTTTTTGGTCTGGGTGATCCCTTTGAGTACCATTGCGAACTTTGGCGTTTTGTCTCTGGATCGTATTGAAAAAAATCAACCTTCATCACCAGTGATAACTCGGCTCAACAAATCTGGATTGATTTCCGTTTGCTCTAACAGATCGGCTGCCACATTTTTCCATGTTTCTTGCTGTTGTTGTGTGAGATTTTTGGGGACTATTTTTGCACAAATCTTTCTCAGACCAAGATCTTCAGTTAATACTCATATTAGACGAACCGTTTCTCGATTGATGCGTACGATTTCACGCACCCTGGTCAAGTTGACATCTGTCCGTGAGGTTGATGGTCATCCACTAGGGTCTTCATCTTTAACATTCTTTCTGCCTTCACTAAAAATTTTATACCACCGAAAAACTTGAGCTCTTGACATAACCTCCTCTCCAAAAGCCTTCTGAAGCTTACCATAAGTTGTTGTCACGTTTTCGCCCAATTTAACGCAAAAAGAGATGGCATACCATTGCGCAATATTTGGCGGTTTCATTTCTGTGACGAGAGACACAAACACGTGTTCACTTATTACAGCACAACTCATGACTGAGCAGTTGCATCAATGTGCTGCTTGCACTAGTAGTAGCTTATAGACCAAGGTCAAAGATGGTGTGCCTACGCAAGCTGCAGGGTTGCCACATCTTGCAAAGAAAAATCAGTTTCATTACTTTATTGTCGCACCTCGTATTAGGCTGTAAAAAAGTGGTATAAAAAAACATTTTTTAAACAAAATTTGAAAGCAAAACATTTTGGCTGACAAATTATCAGTTACTTTTCACTTCATTTTATTCTCAATGCATGATGTGAGATATCTAGCACAACAACAAATTTGTTGGTTATGAAGTAGTAGCATGTTGTGCCAGAGGTGGAAAATTTAAAAAAATACCAATATTTCAGCAATAAAACTAATATTCTTAAATGTTGTATATTATATGAATTGTACATACCTGTGGGTTGTAGAATATGATTTTTTTGAACCACTATAAATGACAAATTGATCCCAGTTGAAATAAGAAAATACAGAAAAATGCACTTAACCAAAAATTCAACCACAGTGGCTTCACAATGAAATATCAATCAAGTGTAGCAATCTGGTGGCCAAATGGTAATATTATGTTCTTCAGTATAAATAGGCAAGTAGTAACATCTGTGCTAAATTTACATAACTAATACAGAAAGAAAAATATAAGAGTAAACATTAGTAGTGGCACATTATGCGTTGTAGGGTTAATAATGAGGTTCGAATAACAAAGATTTTTCTGAAGGAGAGCTATGTGAAATATGAGTCCCAATTTGTGCCCTTCTTGCTTGTTAAATGTGTAGTTATCTTAGGGTACCACTGTATCCAAGATCTGGATTAGAACACTCAAGACTAGATTGATTTTATTTTCATAATTATACACCTTATTGTTTGTATGGTAGATAATTATGGCACTATTCTGTATTAGTTACTCAGAGTATTCTGTGAAATAATTAAGGGATTTCATTGATTATTGAGTTATTTTAAAGCATTTGGTTTTTTATTTTTACTAATATTATAACAGTATAAGGGGAGGAAGACTTATTTGAAACAAAAAATGAAAAGTTTCAGGGAAAAATAAATTCAAGCATATGAGATTAAACTTAGTAAAAGATTAGGGGAAAATAAACAGCATGTTCTGTTGTAAGAAAGTAAATAGTAAGATAAAAGGAAAGGTGTATAAGATTGGTAAGGTTGACAATAAGATATGGCTTGAAGATATAGAAAATTACAAAAATGTAGTTGAAAAAAGGGTGAAGGTAGATAGTTATAAGAATGCTAAGAAGGATGAGTGGATTAACAAGAGTCACAAGAAGAGTGGTGAGGTAAGAAATAAATACTTTACAAGAATGTCCAAAGTGGGTCCTACAGGTAGAAAGCTAACCTGGTTGAGCTTGTAAAGCAAAGGAGTGAAGGTAATGTTTAGAACAAAATTGAAGTATTATGGAATAGACATAGAAGAAGATGAAGGATAAAATTTTGTATTCAGGTGGAGAAAAATTAGTGAGGAATGTTAAAAATGGTTAAAGATGGAAATGCCAACTCATATAATGTAAAATAAGAGGGGAAAAAATAAAAAGTTGGGATTGTAACGTTTATTTTGTTGATTATGTTTTCTGAAAGTTCCTTTTAATCATAAAATTCAAGTGTAATGACATTTTGATTATCTTAATTTTTAATTTCTAAAAGTTTTTTATGAAATGTATTTCTGTTATACCTTGTTTATCATTAATTAAATTAACTTAATGTAATTTTATTTGTTTGGTAGGTTTGAAGTCATCACTCTTTGTTGGTACTAACTTTGGTAAACAATTGTGCTTGAAGTCTGGTAAGCCTTTTATACCAATTCATCATATGCAAGCGCATGCTCTTACAGCTCGCATGATTCATGAGGTAATTTTTTTTGTATCAGTAAATTACTACATGCGGTTTTTATTTATGAACTCTACTATTTGTTGTGACCGTTTGTTATATTTTTCATTTGATATCTTTTGATTTTTCATTCTAACCTTTAAATTCATTCTCTATTTTTCTTTTATTAATCTTTTATCTTGTTATCAATTGACATCTTCCTATGAAGTGAACATTAATAAGAGATTTTATGTTTTTCAAAGGAAAATTTGTATCTCAAGAATGAGATTAATTCTTCAGATTGAGGAATCATAAAATTTGACTTACATGTTTTTACTAATTTTTTCTAATAAATAAAATATTAAAAAACACAACTGCCAAAATAAACATTGCTCTTTAATACAGGATAGTGCAGGATAATATTTATTATTTGTATATAATGTAATTTTCTTCAAATTTTTCAAATTTATTTAAACATTTATAAAATCTATGACACTCCTGGTAATGTGTGGGTTAAAACACAGGGTCAGACATCTAAATTGGTTCACCCTTTGAGCTGCTACAGTGGAACAAACATAAGTACACACACACATACATACATACATACACCCTAAATACATTACACTCCTTTTTGGACAAAAAACACATACAGTTGTATTAATGTCATCAACATAAATGAAGATATACAGATCACATTAATAAATGACACCTTTTCATAAGTAAAAGATAACCTCGCACAAGATGCTCGCATCATCTCACCACTCTAGCCTATTATTTTATTTAATGTAAATTTAATTCTATTATTTTTGCAATATTATTCATTCGATTGATTTGATTCATTTACTTCAAACCCAGCTGGCACAGTCTTAGAGGCTCACAGTTGGCAGTTTAGTAATTCAATTCATTAAAGTTTATGCTTCAACCACCAAATCTCCAGTACTGTATATATATATATATATATATACAGTAGCCTGTGACATTATTGGTAAAGTAATGATTCCAATACAGTGTCAAACATCTAAATCTGTTCAGCTGGAACAAATGTACATCTTATATTTGTAAGATGTACAAATTCCTTTCTGTGCAGTCATGTAAAAAGTACAGTATAAACATATTTACAAATTTCAAAATGATGCCACATTAATTTTTCTATTTTTTATGCCATTTTAATCATAGCTTAATCAAAACTTGTTTTATGAGATGAAATGATAAGCCTTTCATTATAAATAAAATTAGAACTTATTATTTTTGAAAATTGTTTGACAAACAGCTGTATTGTTACAGAAAATTGGTGACATAATTTTTAGGTAAATTTCACCGTAATCTAATTGGGGATAGATGTGAAACCCAGCCAAATATTATGTCATTAATTTTATGCAATAATGTGAATAACAAAAAGAAGAATTGATTAACAAGAATTTTCAATGCAGTTGAAATTTTATATATATATATATGGAACAATCTGATTTTATAGTAAACTGAACTCATTTTGAACTCATTCTGAATTCATTTTGAACTGTTATTTTAATACTAAGTTTGTTGTTAGTAATAAATTTTTATTTACTTATTTCTAATTATTAATTCTGTTCCTAGATATTTTCGTTTATTGAAATGATTTTTCTCTCGGTTTAAAATATAATATAAAATTTTTCATCGCACATTTCAGTCTATTTTGTTTTTAATAAAAGACAAATTTCTCAAACTTTCTTCACATTTAATTGATGTTAATTACAGATATATTTTCAGAGCTAAATTCTCTATAAATTTTGTTGGAGAATTTTATTTGTTTCTTCTCAAAAATTACCAGACGCATGTTCTTGGATCACATTTATTAAATTTTTCAGGGCTGAAACCATGTGAAATCATAAAATTCACTCCTTAATTTAAGTTTTAAGAATTTTAGTATGGGTTCATTTTACATTGCAAAATTTTTTGTTAGCTATAAGTCTGAAATAAAGCATTTCCAGATCCATGTTTGTATGAACTTTTTAGTTTATTTTTTCTCCTAAAACATGTTCTAAAATTCTTTGTTTCTTCACAAGACAACTGTGTATGTGTGTGTGTTCACTCACATGCATGCATCCACATACACACATGCATGTGTAGACATGCATGCATGCATGCATGTTCACACAAGTATCTCTCATACATGCATTTACACACACACACATATATATATATATATATTATTATATTATTATTATATATTATATATATATATATATATATATATATATATATGTGTGTGTGTGTGTGTGTGTGTGTGTGTGTGTGTGTGTGTGTGTGTGTGTGTGTGTGTGTGTGTGTATGTATGCACACATATACACATACATGCAACATGTTTGAAGAATGATGAATCTGTAATTTTTTATATGCTTACAATTGTTTTTATTAAAAATTTTTTATTCATATTTATTTTTATTTTTACTAAAGATTGATGGTTTTTTATTTATAAATATAACGTTTTACTTGATGATAGTAGCAAATGAAGAAAAATTATATTATTTGGGTCATTGATTAGGGAAAAGAATTGAAGGAGAGAATCATAAACAAATTAAAGAGAGTGCTGGAGAGAAGTGTTCCATATCTAAAGCAGTATGTACATAGAAAATTTCTGCAAGCTGGTTACTTGTTCATTTAATTTTAATTGTTAGCAGCAGACTTAGACTAATACCACTTAGATTAACCCACCAGGTTAGTTTAGTGGTTAAACTTGTCATCACAAAATCAGACCAGTGTTCTTTGCTGGTTGGGCTTCAACTACATGTCTCAGGAGTGGTTGACATGAATCTGTTCCACTCTAAATGTTTAGCAGTACATTTACACTTACAGTGCAGCTACATCAGGCCTGAAGCTGGTAATAGTAATTACATTTTTCTATACACATACCCAGATCTGGCAGTAGCTGGAAAATTGGTTGGAGAAAACAAAAACAAAACTTAGTAACAAACTAAATATATTATAAGTATATATGAGGTTTGTCCCAAATGTAAGTGTATTGATTTTACTACAGATAAACAAATAATGTAAAACATCCTTGATGTATAACAGCGTGGTAGGTGACCTTGGTTGAACGTGCATACTTGTATCAATTTGATTGGTTAAGTCAGTCGTGTGCTGCTGCTGTTTGTTTTTTATAACCTTGTTATGTTTGTGATAGAGGAAAATATTGAACAATGTTACACTATTAAATTTTATATGATACTCAACAACTCTGCTACAGGAACATTTGATTCTTTAACCAAAGCTTATGGAGGCACCACTGTGTTGAGAACTATGGCTTTTAACTGGTACAAAGCTTTCAAAGAGGGCCAAGAAAATGTTGAAGACGACTTTTTCTGAAAGACCAACCTCATCAACAAACTATGAAAATGTGGAAGTGGTATGAGTTGTGCATTGTGCACAAAGAATTTGTGTCTCTAGGACAGACATTTAATAGCACCTTTTACAAAGATGTCTTGGAAAGACTTCGAAAATGGGTTCAGCGAGTCTGAACGGATATTGCACAGATTGGGTGCTGTACCATGATAACGTGCCAATTCACACTTCAGTTCAAGAATTTCTGGTGAAGAAAAACATTCCTTTACTTCCACAGCCTTCTTACAGACCAGATCTAGCTCCATGCAATTTCTACCTCTTCCCTAAATGAAAATGGAAGTTGAAGTGTCATCATTTCAGGATGATGAAAACATAAAAAAACTGTAACCAATAAGCTACATACACTTAAGGAAAATGACTTCTTTCTGGTTCTCTATGAACAGTGGAAGAAATGTTAAAACTGCTGTGTAACTTTCCAAGGGTCATACTTTGAGGTAGATAACTTGTAATTTTAGGTAAGTCCAATAGATAATTAATAAAAAAGCAATTACTTACTTTTGGGACAAACCTGTTATATAATATTTAATTACGGAAACTGTGCATTGTAACAAATTTTTTTAACAATTTTTATGTACCTTTAGACAAGTTAAATTGATGGACAAAGCAGTTTTAATTATATACTTTTCAACTGTACTCTGAAAAGGCAAATGAAATTCTTCAATCTACTGACCATCTAATCAGTACAAAACCAGCTAGACACACTAACACAGATTACTATTTGTATTTATTTTTTTCAATTCTGTGTCTGATGCCAAGCAAGTTTGTGGTTGATTGCAGTCTTTATAATTTATTTAACCATTAGATTGTTTTTATTATAGGAATTAATTTTTTGCCATTAATTGAATATTTATGAAAGTGAATAGATAATTAAATATGTATATATCATTTAGTATAAATCAACTTATATATCTGAGTTGTTTTATTCTTTAGCTTATAAGTCAATTTAACAGGTCTGAGAGTTATAAATATTGTGAAATCTTAGTTAACTTTCAAGGGGTGTAGAATAGTATATAATTCAGTTATTATTTTTTGTGGCAAATGTTACTTTGCAAACGTAGATGATTTTAATCCTTATTTTAAATATAAAGATGACTATAATAAATTTTCCATTCTTGTTTAATTTTTGATTGTATTAAATTAATGACTTATTTATGATTAGTTAATAATATTGAATATCAACATAGAATAATGGCCTAATACTAATAGATATTAAAGTGAATAATCGTAATAAACAAAAACATCCTATAAAACAATATTTACATTAATACAAAGGAAGTCAAAATTGATGAATTGAAATTTGAGTCATCAGTGGTGGGTTGTGGTCACACAATTACTGCATGCACTTCACAAAATTAAGCCTTACCTTATTTTTATTTTTCCAACCAGTTATTTAATGCAATAAAATTGTCAATACTTTAATTAATGATTGCTACAACAGTTACCATTTACCCTTCTGAAGCATTGATGTGAATTTAATTGTTATACTATTACTTTTATTATTTTTGTTCATTAAATAAGTTATTCAATAAAATGTACTGACTATTATGTTGCATTGATATTGCTTAGCCTCAGTATATAACTACAGATCTGCCTAGAATCTTTATTTAGTTTTTAATATTTTCAGTATTTATGTAGAACTTTCAACATAAACAAATTGAATGTCTCAATATTTTTAATTTATCAAAAAGTTAAAATTACACTAATGAAGCAAGCAGTCAGAAATAGTAAAAGTGATATTCACTTTTATTAGAAAGAGGGATGAAAAATCCACCTTTTTAATTAGGAGATATATATGAGAAAGTTATTTGTAGGGAGAAACTTGCTATTATTATTATTGCTGGGTGAAATAGTAAGTTGATGTATTTAGTCATGTATGTTATTGGTTAGAATTTATTAGTAATTTATCTATGTCATGGAAATCTGATTTTATTTGTTGTCCATTATTTTCAGGTAGAATTCCCATTTTTGGTATTATTGATATCAGGTGGACATTGTTTATTGAGTGTAGCTCAATCACCAGTAAATTTTCTTCTTTTGGGTTACAGTCTTAATGATGCTCCTGGAGAAGCGTTAGATAAGGTACATAATTAGACAAGACTAGATTCTTGGATCATTTTAGAAATTATAAAAAAGGTAAATTGGGTTTGTCTAATGTATCTCACCATCTGAGTAAGAATAAACATACAATATCTGATATTAGGACAAATTTAAAAATATTGGAAATGAAAAAATACAATATGAATATAGATAGTAAGGGATTAGACATTTTAGAAAGATAGTATAATAAATATAAAAATAAATTTAATATGATGAGCCTTCAGACAGAATATGAGGATGACAGTATTTTTAAAGCTGCAGTAGATGGCACCACCATCTATATTGATAGTGATGTATAATTTAGTATATTTCAATTAGCATAGTAAAGTAAGTTCAGTTAAATGGACAACATACCTAATTGCTGTTCTTAAAATTATTTTTATTTGATTTTAATTTTAATTTTTAATTTTAATGTGATTTTATGCCTTATGTCATATTTTTATATATGTACAAATTTTTACATTTTAATTTTAATTAATTTTTCATATTTTTAAATAAATAAATGCATGATATGTTATTATATTTTACAAAGTTTGTAATGTAATTTGAGATAAATATGAATATATAATGCAGCTGATGATGCGAGTAAATCATGAAAACGCTCTTGCATATATAGTGGAATAAGGAAGTCATACTACTTTATTTATTCTGTACTTTGGTTGATCTAATAAAATAAATATATTTGTTATGGTACATATGAGTATGATTCTTAAAAGAATTGATTTAAAAAAAATATATATATGTATATAAAAGATTAATCTCTAAATCTTAAAAGAGTGCATCTTAAAAACAGCAATTGCAATTATTATTTTTAACAGATGGTAAGTTTAAACATTTTGGTGGGTGCTAGAAAAGTTTTGATTCTCAATGTAGGCAGTGGGCGAAAAAGTTTGAGAATCAATGTTTTAATCTAACTATAACTTAACTGTGTTAAATTTATTTTTAACAATAAGAAGATTAGTTAAGTGTATGCAATGATAATAATGATGTCATGAAATCTCTTAAGTTTTAAACTTTAATTTTTTAAGTACATCACACTACCAAAGTAAACATATGTCAAAAATGTTCAGTTAACAAGGTGTTAATTTTTTTTAAACTTTTACTTTTACCTGATGTGAAGATAATTTTTCAGATACCAGTGATAATATGAATAATATTTCATGATGGTATTTCAATATGATGGTAAATGATGATGAAGATACTGTTACCTAAAGAGGAAATCTGATGAACTTAGTTTTAATTTGAAGTTGGTATTATATGAGAGAAATTTCCTGTCTTTAAGATATAAGCTAAAAAATTCCATTAAATGGGTTAATTGTTACCTTAAAAAAAAATCACAATAAAATACTATAATTGCAATTTAATTACTTACTATTGGTACAATTACCATAAATCTTATTCATTTAAATGCTAAGATTTTAATTTTCATTAAATTTTTTTATTTGAAATTTTTGTTTTACTTGGTCCATTGGAACTGTTCAGACTATGAAAATGTATATTTAACACTAGTGTTTTACAGATCCATGGAGTCCACCATGATCTTTCTTTTTACTTGTACAAAATTTCAGTTTAAAAAATTCTATCAAATGATCTATGAAATCATCTTGCCTTTGTATACAGTTTATTCCGATAAACTTTTGAGTATTACTTATTAATTTATATTAGATGAAGTTGATTTCTAATTAATACTGTGTCATCTAACAAAACTTTAAGAAACTGGTTTTCTGAACAGAATTTTCTTGTGCATGAATAAAAAATGTGTTGTGAGATTTATTCAAACAATGTTTAACTTATTAATCTTTAATTCTTCAAAATTAACAACCAAGTTGCTACAGGTACACTCAGCATTATGGTCAACATTTTATTTTTGTCTGTTAAGATAATGAAATATAATTCCAGCAAGATTGATTGTGGACAAAGAAACTTATTTCTGAGCTAGGACCATGGCTGGGGAGAAAACACAGTGATGTGGGGTATTACGTGTCACAATTCCTTTCTCATCACAGAGGTTTTGGTGCATACTTTTACAGGTTTAAAAGAAGGGAGCTTCCAAATTGTGAGTATTGCAGTCAAGAGGAGATTCCCTGCCACACCTTTTTTGAATGTGCATGTTGGGAGGATCTAAAAGCCAGATATAAGATAAAAGAGATAACCCCGGAAACTACAATAAAGTATATGTTGAGAGGTAAAGAGGAATGGCTGATAATAGAGAGATTTGTGGCTGAGATTATACGAGCAAAGGAAGTAGATTACAAGAAGAAGAAGAAGAAGCTCATTAGAATTGCAAGGACACTCCTCTGGGCTGAAGTAATACTTGGTTGTTGAGCTGGCCCAGCGAAGCAGAACAAACACAAAAAAAAAATTCAGTCTACTAATAGTGCAACAAAAAATCTTAATACCAATGCATTCCTGCTGGTGACTGATTACTTATTGATATTTGGCTCATTGTGATACTGAATATTGTGTTTACATACTATTTTAGGGGGTAAAAATGCATATTAAATCAAAGAATGAATATTTATCACAATAATGCAAACATAGTAAAATAATATAGTAATTATTGTAAACATATTATAACTATTGAACAAAAATTAACAGCATAAAAACTGTAAACCTATTAGTTTCATAATGTCTAAATTTTATTAGGGCAGTGAAACATTTTTATAGTTGATTGGCAGTTAATCAGCTTAATTTTACAATTTTTGCTTTCACACAGGCATTAATTCTAATTAGGTTAGAAAGTAGTTACCACTAGGTACTATTTTAATTTTTCTAAGTTTAAAAAAAAGGCAGTAATGAAATGTCATTTCAGCAACCAACAGAAAAAATTGGGTAATAAATAGGATTTCCAAAATTATTTATTTGTAAACTGATTTATAAAGCTTCAAATACGTTATCATTGGTAAGGATAAATGTGACTCCTATAATTATAAAATGTTATTAATATACTACTATATAGAAATAATAAAAATAGAATGCAGTATTTTCAAAAATAAGAATATGTGGATTATTTTTAAAGAATCTGTTCAAACTAAAAAAGGTATTAAAATTATGAACAAATAATTAACTGTTTGGATTCTTTACATAAATCTTTAGATGATAGCAGAAATTAAAAACAATACATAAAAGATGGTAAGAAGCTAATTCATACAATTTATTGAAGTGATAGAGTTTGAGGCAGACAGAACTGTATGCTTGCAAAATAAGTATGCATATGTTTGCGCTTGCACAAACATACAATTAAGTCTTCTTGATGCTGCTAATTATGCTAATACAATGTTGGAATGCAGCTCATTTTAAGAAGTAAAAACTTTCATGAAAGCACTTATCAATCGGCCATAAAATATTCTGGAATTTAATAATAAAGTCATAGAGGGTATTATTTTCAAAAACTTTCCTGGATATGCATCTATTGATGACAGTTTTACAGTACGTAGGATTCTTAGTAATAATACAACATAATAATACAAGTAATAATAGAACATAAAAGTCACTAAATACCATAAGGAATGGGGACAGTGTTGAAGAACAGCGCATGCCACTGGCAACATTAGCTGCATCATTTAATGCATTTGTTGGTATAAGCTTTGTATCATTTTTGTATCCAGCATGTCCAAAATTTCAGATGATGCGATAGTAAAGTTAATCATTAAGAAACATTAATTCTGTATTTATTTAAAAAAAATAAATTTTATATATATATATAACATTTATTATATTTATTTATAATGTATTTATTATATTTATATTGTATTTATTTATATATTTCAAATTATATTTTATTTAGAATTTATTTTGCCAATTATAAAATTGTATTATTTATTACAAAACTAATAAACTGCTTATCTAATCAGTTTTATTAATTTTGTAATGCTTTTCATTGTGTATTACTAATTATTTTATTGTTTAAAGAAAGTTAATTCTTTGATTTAGACTGCTAGAAGATTAATGCTTCGTCATATACCAGAGCTACGTAATTTTTGTGGTGGAGAAGCTGTTGAGAGAGCTGCTGCTAAAGGGAACCCAGAAGCAATTCACATCACTGTACCATTACTACAGTATCGTGATTGTAATTTTAGTTTTGCTGGATTGAAGCAAGCTGCTTATCAGCATATAGTTTACCAAGAGAAAAAGTGTGGTAAGTTAAAATCATTATTTATAAAAGATAAGGTTTACTTCAGGAGATTAGAATGAGCTTTATGAGTGATGTACCTTCCAGGCATATTTGATTTTTCTAGTCAAAATTGACTGCTGAGTGTAATTTTTATATTTGCTCTGAAGATGTTGTCTGGCATTCTTATCATATGTTGGCATTTCATCATTTACTAGTAAATTGCTTGTTCATAAATCTTTCAAGGCTCTGTAATTTCAATGTTTGATTTAATTGTCTTGCATAACTTTCTAACATGTCTTAGAAACTTCATCTGTGCTATTTGAACGTTTAATTACATTCTATTGATACTCATATCTTAATGCATGTCCGTATTTTATTTCATGTACTATGGTTAAGTAACCATTAACTGTTGGTTTGTAGAACTATTTCAGTCTTCAGGCAGTTATTTTTACAATCAACATATGAGAAAGTTATAGATCTTTGAAGTTAATGGTAAATGAATTAAGTAAAACACATACTAACTAAGAGATGATCCTATCTTATATTAACACTTTTGAATTTTAATAATGCATCTTTATGTTATTAAAACTGGTGATATAACATAGTTATATAAAGAGTGCAGCACAGTGTATCCCATTTTGAGTTGGCAACATTGGTTTTGTAGTTTGTGGGAGGGGTCACTGACAGTAGTAGCTGAGTTCTGTGTGCCTTGGAGTCACTGAACATTGGTATGTTGGTACTTGTAACAGCACATATTCTGTGTGGAGCAGTTCATATTAAGCAACTTGATCATATCCGCATGATATGTGAGTTCATTAGATATTTAGTGATGGCATCGTGAGGCTCCACCTTCAAGAAAAATAATTGGTGTTTTTCCCAATTCTTGAATTTATCAGAAGTATGCAATGAATTTTGTATCTTGATTTGCATTTTCATTCATATAAGCTACAAATCATCGAGGAATTAACTGCAGTGCTTTAAGCGCTGCTTATCTGTCCAATGCATGGTGCATTGCCAATCGTCACACTCAACAATGATTTTGATAGGTGCCTAATCATTTCTGACAATACAATATTATAAAACTGCTGATATTGAACTCCTACAAATTAACAAGCAGCCACTACACAGTCTTAAGGCTGTTGTGTTTTGCATTTTTTTAATATTAGGATCGCATTTATTTGTAAGAGTATATAGATAAAATAGATCTGAAAAATATTGCATCTTTTTTTAAGGCATTGTTTCTTTTTTGTTTCCATCTGATTTTTCAGTTGAATATAGTTCCACTCTTTTTTTCTAATAAAATAAATATGTAGTGATTGTTATTCTATGTTGTATTTTGTTATAATGCGATTAATAAATATTCCATGTACGTGTATGTGAACATGTGTACATGTATGTGAAATGTTTTGTAGGTGAGTTCAAACAAAGGTTCTAATTTTAGAATAAAAATTCAGAAAACTTCAGCTATCTGCAAAACTACTTTGGCTAATTGTAACTGGTGAATTCTATAACAGAGTTACAGAATAAACCAGTTTAAAGGGTTACACTGGTCAACATGATTTTTGTCTCGTGAGTAGCAATAGATGTACATAATGCAGTTTTTTTATCTGGTTTTCAAATATGTATTTGGAATTTCTCCACAGTGTTTATGTTATTTTAATTTTTTTAAATATTTAAAACAGTTTTTCGTCCATTTGTCCATTGTCAAGTAAAAGCTCCTAGAACATTGTAAATAAGATGGAACCAAAAAAGCTAACTCAAAGGGTAGCACTGCTACTGTTGTGCAGGTTCAGATGTGTATAGGCATGTACAAACTTGATCTCTTGTGGCACACATTCATTAGAACACTACCAGTTGTGTGATCATAGTGAACTAGTAAACACATCGTTATTAGTGCTTTGTATGTTTGAATTATTGTGTATTACATATTTACAACTTTATTTCTTTTAATTGGTCATTAGTTACAAAATGCGTAGAGTTTGTTTAAATCACCCTAATAATTTTTGCTATGTGTGTGGTGAAGTGACGTTCAAGTCCCAAAGGCGAAACCTTACTCCATTAATAAAAAGGTCTTGAAAAAACACCATTAGTAAAAACTTTATTTTGGGTGTAAAGTTGGAGACCAAACAAGGGCCTGGGTCCCACATACCTGTTGTTTATCATGTTGTAGGCTTCTCACTGCATGGAAAAATGGCTCACACCACATACCATTTGCTGCTATCCCTATGATTTGGAGGTAACCCAAAGCTCACTCTTCTGACTGTTATTTCTGCATAACAAACATTAAAGGGATTATGTCAGAATCAAAACATACAGTGGTATACCCTAACTTGCAGTCTGCAATGAGACCAGTTCCACACTGTGAAGAATTGCCCATACCAAAGCCTCCAGAACACGTGATATTATATGAAGAGAGCTCAGAATCTGATGGAAGTAAGGAAGAAAAAAAAAACAGATTCTGTTGATATAACTTTTGAAATCATAACTATCTCATATGAGATTTAAAGTTATCCAAAAAACAGTCTGAAATGGCTAAAAGGATGTCTTCTTTTGAAGAAGGATCTTCTTCAAAAGAATACAAAGAATATGTACTTATCATAATTATCATTCTGAATTTAAAGACTATTTTTCTGAAGAATATGGCTTAGTGTTTTGTAATGACATTTCTTCTCTTATGGAGACACTTTGTAATGAATGTAACCCAACAGAATGGTGCTTGTTCATTGATTGCTCTAAAGTTAGTTTAAAAGCTGTGCTTCTGCATAATGGAAATAAATTTCCAATTACCTGTACCTGTGGCTCACTCTGGTAGTATGAAAGAAACATATGAAAACTTTAAATTTTTAGTGGAAAAGCTTCAATATGCAGTGTATGAATGGAATATTTGTGGTGATTTGATGGCAATTGTACTTATTTTTGGTCTGCAGCTTGGTTACACAAAGTACTGTTGTTTTTGTGTGAGTGGGTTGTAAGGACAGAAAAAACCATTTCTTTAGAAAAGAATGACCAAAATGCGAATCGCTCATTCCTGAACAGAAAAATGTGAAACATGATCCATTGTATAATACTAAAAATGTGTATCTACCTCGGTTACATATCAAACTAGGATTAATGAAGAATTTCGTCAAGGCCATGAACAATACTTCTGGTTTCATGTACTTAAAACAGAAGTTTCCTAAAATTAGTGATGCAGAAATTAAAGAAGTATTATTTGTGGGTCTACAATTATGATCACTAAAGCATGATGAAAAGTTTGAGGACTGTTGAATCCACTGGAGAAAGCAGTTTGGCAAGCATTCAAAAATGTTATTCAGAGTTTTTTGGGAAATCGAAAGACAAAAAATTACCTTTTTATTGTCAACGACCTTATAACATCTTATAAAAATTTGGATTGTAATATGTTCTTAAAAGTGCAATTCCTGCATTCATACCTAGATTTCTTCCCGGAAAATCTTGGTACAGCGATGAGCACGAGGAACACTTTCATTAGGAGATTTTAGCTATGGAAAATAGGTATCAAGGCAAATGGAATTCTAATATGCTGGCCAATTATTGTTGGACCATCAAGAGGGATGCTCCACAGGCGAAATATAGCAGAAATTGTCATTTCTTACTTTCTAGGTGAGACAAATGTTTGAATATTGTGTAGTTAAGAATGCAGAAAGTATTGAAATGTCTGAAATTATAAATGCTTGTCTCTCGGAAACCTTGCATGTTGGGGAAAACCCGATATCATATTTGAATTCAGGAGAAAAAATACTAACAGAATCACATATTTTTCTTCCTGAGACAAAAAAAAGTAATTCATTTTTGTTCTCCAGTGTTACTTAAGCTGATGGCGTAATTTTTAAGCAGATATGCCTAACTTCAAATGTAAAGATTTTACACTTTTATATATATATAAATATATATATGTGTATATTTTTTTAATGTTTTATGAAGTCCTGCTAACTGTGCAGTTACAAGTCCTAGAGAGACACAACACAAATTCATTACGGGCTAAGTATAAGAAATAAAATATTCATGCATTAATACTACAAGTTCAGTTAGCAGATGATCTCCTTTTATAATTTTTAAGTAATGTACCTCATTGTCAGAGCTATATTCAAGAGAAACTGAGTTTAGGATAATATTTGTTATGACTTAATTATTTTTAGTGAATATATGGCTAATTTCAAGTTATCCCCTGGTTTTAAAAAGAATTATTAAATTTATTGTATATCCATAAAAAATCTGATATTAATTTGTCTTAAACTATATTTTCAATTGAACCTTTACTTCTCTTATGACTAAAATTACTGATTAATTTTCATTATTAGTAATTTTATCACTATTACTTATTTTTTTTAATAATCATTTCTTTTTTTTTCTTATGATAATCTATCTCTAGATTTGCTTTTAGCTAGATTATATTTTTGTTGGAAAATTTTTAATTCTGTAAAAAAAAATTGATTCCATCCTTAACATTCCTGTATTAATTGAAATAACTTGTTTGATATTTTAAGTTTTGAATTTATTTAAGCATTCCATCTTGAAATTAATCATTTTTTTTTTTTTTAGGACAGTTGTTTAAATAGGCCATGAGATGGATCAATCCTTTTTGTAAAAACACATTGCTATCATTATAAATGCAAAGCCAACCGTCATTTTCTGAAGCTTTCAGAAGATTGCTTAAATTTTTATCTGCAGAACAAAAAACTTGTTTGTATATGTAAAATAATTACATCAACATCCCACATTATATTGGTAAACTGAGTAGAATTATTGGGATACATGCAAATTCAAGATCTGAGTCCTATTCACATATACAAAATCTTCAAAAACATAACAAGAGTTCACTGCTATTACTATGGAATCTTGGATTTAAAACAAAAAATGCTATACTTGTTTAGCACATTGCCAGTTATAATGTAATCATTATTTAAATTATATTTTCTTTTATAATCCTATCTTTACTTTTTTAAAATTACTTGCACATTTTTACATAAAAAATTGCACTCCAATTACATAAATACTTTTTTTATTTTCTGAAATATCAATTCCACTTGTTTAAATTTATTTTTCAAGCAGTACACAACACTTATATGTACACAATATTTTTATATCAAATTGAGGAAATGTAGCTGCACCACCACCTTGTGTAAATTACTTTATATGGGACGAGACTAATCTATAACTATTCAACCTAAGGAATGTTATTTCAGCAAAGTGCAATCAGAGTTCTGGCAACACTGTTATTTGAGGATCATTCTCTAATGATATAGCCTCCAAACGCTAAATTTTATTACTAACATATTGAATAATTAAAAACTTGTAATTTTTTCTATAATAGCAGACTTGGCATCAAACTCAGAAGCCCTGAAGCTTCTGAGTTTGGTGCTGAGTCTGCTATCACATATCGTTTGGTGTGGCATAAATGATGATTTTATTTTGTTTCCTTTTTCCCTACTAATATTTTTCAATTCCTACTGCTCCTGGGGCATTGAACATTACATCAGTCACCTGGAAAGTTTTCATATTTTCTTTAATGATTTTTTGAGGTTATCTGTTGTTTTAATTATCATCATCTACAACCCTAATTTGCATGCTGTTGTCACATTTATTATTTCTCATTGTATTATCTTTAGAGTTTAAGACAAAACTTCAAATTGTTTTATAATACAAAAGCTGGAATATTTAACCTTCTTTTTTTATATAATGACATGTATTATCAGAATTGTTAGGTTGCGTGAGTTCAGTTTTGCTTTTAATTTTATCTTTCAGTATAACTAAGCCTTCTTCACTTATAACTATTTTGAATTAGTAAATTATCCTTTTTTTATATTTTCATGTTTAATTTAATTTATTTTTTTAATTACAAGCAATTCATTTTGAAGTTAAGTAATTTTATAATTAAGTCTACTTTTTGTTTTTTGTGAATATTCTGTTGTCTAGCATTGTTCAATTTTTAATGTTAATAATTACTAGAATTCTTATAACTGAGATTATAAATAACCATTCAAATAATTTTTAATCAAATAACAGTCATTCATTGGATTTGAATTATATGTATAGATGGGAATAAACTAATCCTTAGTAGCATAAGGTAATCTCATTATAGATTATATAATATGTTCTCATAAGTGTTTTTGTAGTTTATTTTCTTAAGTCCCTTAGTAGCTTGTTGAATTGATAAAATGCTATCACCAATTTTGTAAACTATTAATAAAAAAATAATTCACAGAACTAAAGTTTTAAATAAATAACTTATTATTGAAAGCACAGTTATAATAAACATAATATTAATACCTTGACCTAATTAATATATGCCTTTCTTTCTTTCAGCTGCAGGTTTTTTCTTTTTTTTTTTTTGAAAAAGCAAAAACACAAATGCATTACCTGTAGTTTGTGATTAAAAAAATAATTAATGTAATAGGCAAATTCTATTCTGATTACTTCTGAAAGTAATTTTATTCAGTAGGTTATTTTATACTTTACTATAAGAGCTAGTTACTGAAAAGAATAATAATAAAAGCATTCTTTCACTGGTTTTACTTCTTTTTTATATTTCAGGTATTGCTGGAGGTGCATTAATACCTGATGCTTATGATTTGTGTGCTAGTTTCTTACATACTATAACTGTCCACCTTTGTCAGAGAGTACAACGTGCAATGATGTTTGTTAAAATGAATAATTTAATACCAACAAGCAAACAAACTCTGGTTAGTACTGTTTGTGATTATACCCAAAAGTAACTAATATTAGATGTTTTTATCTGTTATTATTGGAAACACAAGGTAATTACTCTAAAGGTGGACTGTATTAGGTGTCTGAATTAAATGACTGAATGCGTGAAAGGCATTCATTTATTACTGTAAACTAATTGAAATACTTATTATAAAAACATCGGAACATAGAATCGTAAATTAACATATGTGATAATATATGTAACTAAATTATAAACAGATAATGAAATATAACTATTTATGACCCGCAAGAGGGAATAATCAAGCTAATACTCATGTCTATCACACAAAGTCCATATGATGCGTACAATTCGACCACATCTAACTGAGTGTGTAGCTTGCCAGCCGCTCGCAATAGAGCGTGCTGAACCCAAAGACAGGCAGAACATCAATCAATTATTAAGATTTGCTGCTATCTTGAAGAAATCTTTTTCTGATTAGGAAACCATGAACAAAGCTGTACATAAGTAGTAAACATATTTTATTCCAAGAGAAACTGTAATTGCTAGATTATATTACAAAGCTTGCACTAAAATAATTATATATTTCTAGGATAAAGAAGTAATGCATTTAACTAAGAGAAAATATGTACAATATAATTTTATGTTTGTAAATAAATAAATAAGTATATATATATATATATATATATATATATATATTATATGTAATTAAACTGTTTAATTAAATATTGCAATCATGACTGAGTATGCAGGATCCTGCGAGAGTGTTTTTCATAGTAAAATTAAGATAAGATTTGTTTATCTCAATATTCTGTACTAGGTGGTTTGTATTAAAAGAATTTAATTTATAATTTAACAGTACAGAAGAATAATATGAATATTAGAAAGATTAATTTCAGTAAAATAAATATATATATTTTCAAGGTAGTCATTAAATATACTAGCCATTGTAAATATTATATGTGAAGTATCATATGTTAATACTAGGGAAGAAAAATATTGTTATTTGGTGAGAATAGGTTTTTAAAAGATCACTAAAAGAAAGTAAGAATTGTGTAATTAGTATCAACAAGTATAAAACATTTCTTCAGTTTACAGCATTACGGATAATCCTTGTTAAAAAGTATTTTTAAAAAGAAATATTAAAGTTTAGCAAATAAAAGAAACAATTAAATTTGGGTAGTTGTAATTTTGTTACTAACTATTGTAAAAATTGTGTTACATACATAATCAAAGTGTCTATTTTGGATGTTACTTTATAAAAATGTATTTAACATGTCATTTATGATTTGTGGAAAATGTAGAAATTTTGTTATCACTTTTAAAAGTGCAAGTAACTAGTTCAATAACATCCATAAAATAAATCTCTAGAAATATAGTTAAAATATGTAGTTCTACTTTATATTCATAATATTTCCATGATAGTATTAGGCCATTAATAATAGTTTGTATTTGTCCTTAGTAATGTTGTCAAATTGCTTTTTCACAGTAGTAAACATTATCACAATAAAAATTCAATGTAGAGTACCTTAAAAGAAATTTACTAAAATTTAGTAGATATCTGTTATTTACCTAATGCAGCAACAGAAGAAACTTCTGAAAAATTTTAAATAAAACTGAAGCATAATTTTAAAATTAACAAAGATGTTTTCCGTACTGTATTGATATTTTATGACTGATTGTAATTTACATATCTTTTTGTTATTTATTATTTTAACATTTTGTATTTTTGGTAAAGATCTGCAGCTATTGTGTATTTTAGTTATTGTAACTACAATGGTTATAGACAGCCTTGAAGGAAAAAAGTCACTCCCAAAAAGTGATATCACTAATCCCAAGAACAGCTATTTCATGAACACCTAGTCAGAGTTGCTTTCTGCAAGAGTGTGATGTTCACTATATAGTCAGCCCTGTGAAGATTGGAGTAAGATGTCACTTGTAGGACTGAATATTACTAGCATGTCAGTGAGGTCTGGAAACTGTTCTTATGCTACAGCATATTTAATTCATTGAGTGCTATGTAAAACCGCTTGATTTCTCACTCTCCTTATAAGCTGGGCTTGGGATGCCAGGCTTCGTGGAAGCCACTGGATTCAGTGAAAAAATTGCTTGTCCAAAATTTCCAGAGATAGAACGACTTTTTTGCACTTCACTGATTTGAAGTTATGAATTCAGCTTTATTTGTGCGCGACTGTTGCTAACTGCTTCCCCATCCATGACTACCGCATGCTCTATTTTTTGAAGAAGTTAAACAAGTTTTACATTAATTTTTGGTCTAAAACTTTTCACCATTTGAAAGTACAAGTCTTGAAGAATAGATTGCATTTGAGATGGACACAAAAAGTTCTTAAAAACCAAAATAATTACAGTTGCCTGAAGAATGTTTTTATAAACAAATTACAATCTCCCAGCAACGAATTAACCAATTTTTTTTTGTAATCACACATTGAATTCAGAATTCCAAGAGCTAACTCTTAAAAAAATTAAAATAGTAAAAAGTTATTTTTACAATAAATATTGGCTTTGCAAAAAACGGCCATTTTTAATGGTTTTTCAGCTTTTTTGCAGTAACTAATTAACAAAATTCAACGTTTAAGGGCTTAAATTATAGGTAGTGCAAATGCCTAGAACTTTTTCTTTTAGGAAGTTTACCTTGAAAAACCAATTTTCACCACCTTTGAACAGCCGCCATTTTGTCCATTTAGTGAAAGTTTTGTCCAGCTGCATATAAACAAGTTATACTTACCCTGATCTACAACGTCATGTACTTCTCCAAACTATACTAATTTTTTAACAAAAAAATCCCTATTGACTGGGTTAGTATTGAAAATAAACAAAATGTGCATGGGTTGTACTCAACTCACTTTCTAGCATAGGCTCAACACTAATGTTTTCATTTTCACTAAACTGATAATGAACTAGACAAATTAATTCCATCTTCTTGTGTATTCATCTCTTCATTTATTGAATAACCCTTGTAGTTTTAAATTGAAGTTTTATTTTTGGGTTTTCAGGAATGTTGTTAAAAATATGAAATGGTAATTGCCCAGTAAAGCCATCAATTAATACTCGTTAGTTTAATACTGCTAATTTGAAATCCCAAAAAACATTTTATATTTTGGTTGAGCAATCATTACCTTGAGATAAAATTCCTACAGGTTAAGGAAAAGAATACATAATTCTTTTCCTTCTGTTTTTATTTTAGATTACTAGCAGAGGTAATTTCTCTTGTCAAAATTACTTTAAAGAGTAGCATTATACTTATCTGTTAAAATAAATTCCTAACATTTTTAGCTGAGCTTTAATAAATTAGTTATCTGTTGAATAACTTATGCTTATTGTCTACTCTTTTCTAAACTAGGGTTTTCTGTCAGAGTTCAATACAAAATTTTGCTTTGATAAATAAGTATGCTGGGTACTGAAAGTGATAAAAGTTTATTTGGAGAACCTTTATTCTCAAAAATAGTAAAACTGGTCCTTTGCAGGCCAAACAAGCTCTTAACCTTGAAATTTTATAGCCTTTAGGTATTGAACACTCAAAAAAATGTAACAGACTTTCTTTTACTAGTGTTGACAATACTCTCTTCATTAAGCTGTGAGAGTTCTATTCTTTTCTCATATTATGCTCAGGATCTTTTCTGAGTCTTTCTTAGTAAAGAATGTGCGATATTGTTGATCACATTTTCAAGTTAGCATCCAACTATAGGAAGTTTAGGAATGACTTGTTTGAACCATGTCTTGTGAAAACAAGGTGAAAAGTTTTCATATGGAATAGGACAAGAGCATCCTTCTCCACTCAATATTGACAAAGTTCAGGAAAAATATGCTTTTGAATAAAGTAAAGATATATAGTTTTCAGGAACAAGAGCTTGTTCATATAAAAAGAACCTTGTTATGAGTTTGCTATAACATATTTCTCTTGCAGTCTCGGAACAGGTCCCTTCAGTGCTAGGTACACCTTTAACAATTTTCCTTCATTAATTAAGCATTGTTTGATTAAGACCTTCCAGATCAGAAACAAGAAAAATACCTAATGCCTTCATTTTAAGGACTCTTTGTTAAAAAAATTAGCAAAGAGATAGTTTTCTTTCTTTTTAATTAGTATCTGAGTCCCGTAAAGGTTGGAAGTAAGATGTTCCCCATCTTCTACAAGTGGCCAGTGTTTGTAAATAAGGTGTAAGTGAAGATATATCCTGGCACAGATCTGGCCCGCCAGAACACCATAGCAGGAACCGTAAAAGAGAAGGGTGAGACCAGGGAGTCTTCAAGTGGACATATATAAAAGAATGGTGAAGAATAAGGAAGGATGAAGAATGGTGAAGTATATGCTCTTGGATGTAGTGGCTTATTACTTGTGTGAATATTGTTACCCACATTTCCCTATATCCTACATGTAATCTGGAGGTGCATGTTTGCCTTAATTAAAATTTGACAATTGGGATTGTCCTCAATTTTAGTCAGTTCCAATTAGTCACGTAACTGTATTGAGGAATATACAGCCAGCCACCTATCATAATTTTTTTTTGTCTGATTTAAGTGTTAAAAAAATGTTTATAGCATTGATGTGTGATTTGCCTGATTTACATATCTTGGAAATTTATGTAACTGTCATTCATATTCATGGGAAAAAGTCATGAAGTTAGTCAGAAATCATTGTAGTAGACATTTTATAAAATTGTTTATAAATAACTCTATTCAGTTATTTATAGTCATTAATGTCATGCTATTATTTAATTTCATAATGTTGATAGTATAATTACAAGCCATATTCTCTTAATGTTTACAATCAAGGTCTTTGAATAGGCTACATAATACTATATTGTGTATTTTTCTTTACTACTTTCTATTTTTTGATTAACCATTTTTCTAGGTAATCAGTTATCAAGATTCAGTGATCTTGGTAACATCTATATGGTCTTTTCATATATCTTGTATCAGCTACTTTATATGTGAGCACATACAAACTATTTTTCATATTCTTTTAAGTTATGCAATTAATTAATACTTTTTCACTTTTTTGTTGTAGGTTGTGTCTGGTGGAGTTGCTTGTAATAACTACATTAGGCGTGGTTTAGATATTGTTGCAACACATATGGATTATAAATTAGTAGTACCACCTCCTAAACTCTGCACCGATAATGGAGTAATGGTAGCATGGAATGGAATTGAAAAATTGAGAGTTCAGAGTGATATTGTTACACCAGCAGAGCTGGATTCAATTTCTGTAGAACAAAGGTATTTATATCCATTATTAATTTCTATAAGTTTGTTGTAATAAAAAACCTTATCGGTACTCACTTCACAGTAAGTCTATTAATTAATATGGTTGCAATGTAAGCGATTGTATATGTTACTTCCTTTTGGTATTTCCTATAATCATCATCAGTATGTATGCAGTTTCTTTTTTTTTAATTACACCTACTAAAAAATGATTACTATTCATTAAATTTATTTAAGAATTAAAGATAAATATCATAATGGAAAAGTTATATCGATTCTTAATATGCTGTTAGATTATTGGCTTAATACATCAAAAAAATTTCACATAAGTGGTGCTATTTTTATTAGTATTATGTATTTATTGGTGTTTTTGAGCATACATTTTTAAAGATTTTATTTTTTACAATTGAACACAGATGGAACTTTAAGTTAAAAATAATTAACATAAAAAAGATAGTATGAAATATTAATATTTTTATTTTAATATTTGCTTTCTGTATCTTCGATCATGAAAATATATATATGATTTTTAAAATTGTGTTACATGAGAAAAAGGTGATCGTATTGTGTTTTCTGCGAGTTGGAGGTAAAGTCATGTTGATTTTTGTAGTTATTAATTGTTTTCCATTTAACACACATTTCCTTTGTTATCTTTTTATGAAAATATGATTTTTTACAAATTTGCTTCTGTTTTAAATGTTTGTTCTCTTTTTTAATTTAGAGAAAGTGAAAAAATGACTGATATATTTTGTGATGCAAGGTGTTGGAATATTAATTAGCCAAAATTTACCAATTTATGTAATCTTTGTTTTCCCATTTTTTCTGTTAATTTTTGAATCACTACCTCTGAATCACTGTGGCTATTATTTCACTGCTTAGTCTTATTTTGAAAAATTGATGAAAATGTACTGAATTATTTGATTTTCATTTCTTACAATAATCTTAATTTTGAAAATGTAGTGTAAAAAAAAAGACAAAGTTTTCATTTTTTATTATGTTCTGTGAATTTGTTAAAGGGGAATAAAAAGATTAAAATTTATAGTTACATCCAAATTAACTTATTTTATTAGTTGGTTTTATGCCTTTCAAGATTAGTGCAGTTAATACATTCTTGTAATTTACTTATTTGTTTTTATTTTTATTTTTTTGTAGAAATCATGTCTTATTTTAATAACTATACTGTATTTTAAATAGCATACAGTCACTTACCTAATTCCAAAAGAAAACTGTAACCACTTATTAATTTTAATGATATAAAGAAACAGTTTACTTGTTGCCACATCATTTCAGAAATTGATGTTATTCTCATAATATCTTGAGTTTTCTGACATGCTACTGCATGATATCTTCCATCTGTAAAAGAACCGTGTGTTTTTCAGGAGTGCAACAGTTTTTTGACTTAGCTTTGACAGTCAGTACATATGTTTCTTTTTTTTAAATAAAAAAATGTTTTTCTGTATCTTAGTTTTATTATTATATTGTATGGTTTTTCAGGTCATTGATTGGCGAAGATTTAACACAATCTGTATCAGATGCTTTTATTAAAGTAAAATGGGTAAAACTGAATAAGCTTTACAAAGACAACAGTACCACACAAGAAAAAGAATCCAGTGTTAATAGTATTATAAAGTAGGTCTAATTTTGTTGAACAGAGTGAAAATATTTAATCAGAATGAAAAATTTTCTTAATTACTGAATATCCTATTGCATATTATGTTTATTTTTTATTAAATAAAAAAAATAATAACTTCTGTTAAATAATTATGTTGGCATTCTTATTTTTTTAAATGTACAATTTTTTTACATTTTCCTAAAAGTCTTAAGTCACATAAACAATTAAGCTGGGTAATTATTTATTACAGATAGAGATTAACTCTGGGTGCAGGACCAAATAATCTGTTATAGATGTAGTGCCATAAAAGTGTTGGTTCTCATTATTCCTTGTTGACTTGTATCTGTAACTTTATTTTTCATTGTAAAATATTGAATGTAATATTTTTATCTTTAATATCTATTTTTTTTTTTAACCAGTTAGGAAAGATTTCCAAAAAGCTATCATAATTGCAAAACTTGACCAGTTTTATTTAATTTTACTTAATATTCTATTATTTTTTATTGCTGCACCCAATTTTCATAAAAATTTAATAATGCCAATGCCCCCTATATATGAATTGCAGTACAAAATTTCATAATTACACATTCATCATTTACATTTACATATTAAGTAAAATAAACACCAACCCATGACTTACATATTTACGTACTAAATTATATTTTCTTTGCATTTTTGAATCCAGGGACCTCAAAATGTCAAGCAATAAAGAAAAGACTGTACCTAACATTTTGACCCATTACAGCTCTTCTTGTTCTCCTTATGAAATGTAATAGAATAATACAATACTTTCCTTTATAATTACAAAATTGTCTTTCTGATTCATAGTGCTGTCTTGTTTTACGGAGATGCATCTTACTATCTTTGCTTTGCTCCACTACATATGTTAATAAATAAATAATTTATCTGTCCATTATGTTTCACGAGGTAAAATCTAACTGTGTGTTCTTTGAATTGACTAATACAAAAAAAAACCAGGTATCTGAAATTTTAACCTTTTACAGCTCAACATTACAACAATATTCTATACTGCATTGCTAGGAAAATAACATTAAATGCTAACATTAATATAGCTGCATTACTTTTATTTGAAATGATTTTTTAAAAAATCATTAATTTCTGTTATTTTGTAGAAAAAAATAAGTTAGGATCAGTATTTTGTGAACTTTATGTTTTTTAACAAACTGGTTGGTACAGAGGTTAAAATTTATCTTTTTAAATTGTGCAGATAGAGTTTATAAGCTTATATATGCAGTTGTCCCAAGAAGAAACTTTCAGGACATGTTCTACTGCAAAACTAATGAAAAAAGTTCATATAAACATAGGTCTGGAAACGCTTTGTTTTTGAGTTACGGCTAGCAGAAGATTTTGCTCGGATTTCAGCTCTTCTAGTAAAAAGAAGCCCTACTAATGTTTGAGACCCAAAGTTTCTTATGGTTTTTTAGTAATTTGAGCTCAGAAATAGGATAAAACAGGTCCCAGAACTGTAACTCCAGTATTTTTTAAGATATCCAATGTAAAACACGAAATCTGGTGACAAAAACAAATTTTTTTTAGGTTTGTAGTACAATAACTTTGTTAAATGACTAATAAACACTGAAGATTTAGTAACAAAACTTGTAGAGAATTTAATTCTGAGAAAATTAATTTAAATACAGCTAATAAAAACTTTTAAAAATTGGTTTTTAATTGAAGCAAAACAGATGAAAAATAGTCAGAAGATTGTAGTATTATTCTTTCTTTAACTATAATAAACATTATTCTTAATATAGCAAAACAAAAAAGTAAAGTACAAGTGGTTGTTGGTCCACTTATAAAAATCAATAAACTGGGGAGTTTGAAAAGATTTTGACTGATGTTGTCAGCCTAAGATGTGTCAGATGATTAGAAATCAATGGGTATTACAGGGAGTTCTACATTTTCTAGTATACACTTTCTTATATTGAAGTATAAAGAGGAAGGTAAATGCTTCTCTAAGGTTTCTGCAGTCATAATAAACAGTGTATTATGTTGAATTACAGCTCTCCAAAACCTATTAAAAAGCTTAGAAATGGCGCCCTGCTGATTGAGGTCATTGATGATTAACAAGTCAGAAGCTTCTAGCCCTAATAGCCCAATAGCCTATTGGTCTATTAGGCCCAATAGCCTAATAGCCCTTTCATTTGTCACTGAAGACTTGCAAAATCAAAAAGGTGTATAGGGAAGGACAAGGTGATAGTGAAGCTGCATAGCACACATATTTCAGCAAGAAAGCAATCTTTTACCGTGACTTGGCTGGTATAGAATTATCAAAATTATCACCACAATCAGTCACTTCTGTGCAGAGGATAATGAGGAAGAATAGTGTTGATGTACCTATATCCACACTTATTCTAACCTTTTGTACTCTTACTGTCCTGTAATGAATAAAAATTGGCTACCTCTTTCTGTGTACCACTATATGTACCAAATCCAAGACACTGCTGATTTCAGTGCCAGGGGTTTGGTTACAACAAAATTGGTTTCACAAAGGAACAAATTTGTGCGCGTTGCAGCTGTATGGGACATGATACCACATGCACTGAGGTTGAAAAATGTATTAATTGTAAAGGTACATACTTGGGAATGCCCTCTTTATAAGAAAGAAAAGGCTATACTGAAGATTTGTATTAAGCAGAAAGTGTCCTTTCCTGTGGTTCATCGGAAATACAAAAATCCCTCAACATGAGGAATCCTGTATAGCCCAGTGTTAGTTTTATCCATGCTTTTTCTAACAATGTGTAATGAACTGACCAAATTGGTCCAGGCTTTGTTAGACCTGGTAAAAGCCTTCACTTCTGCTATTGCAGCTTTGAATATAGGCAAGAAGAAGGATATTTTCGGTGAAAGACCGACAGTGATTTACTGAAAACCAATACAGTCTGTACACCACCAAAAAAAATTCCCACTGCACCAACTACAAGCAAACTACTTATATCTCAATGAAGGATCTACAAAAAAATCATTGTCTGATACGGTATCTGTAGCCTCCCAGGCTTCCAAATCCCCACCGCTATCTCAAAATCTCTTCGAGGATATGGTGGCAGATGAAGTACCTGAAGAAACAAAGCACTTCTTAAAAATCTTAAACAAAAAATGAAAACCAGATAATATTTGATAAATATCAGCATGTTGAGTTTTACATATAACAGGAAAAAAGTAATTTTTAAGGTTAGAAATATTAGTCAGTCATTGGAATGTTTGCGGTATCCATTTTCACCCTGAAGATATTGAAATTTTACTGAAGGAAAAAAGCTCATAACACTGTATCTTCAGAAGACTCACCTCCCTCCCCAGCATGAATGAAGTGTCTTTTCACAATTATGTCTGCGAAAGATGCGACCATCAAATTGACGGCAGAGGATGTGAAAGTATGTCCTCAGGAATTCATATTAACCACACAGATTCTGCTAGTGACAAACATTCCTACAGTCTCAATGAAGATATTGGCGCCATTTAAAATGAATATCTGCAACTTTTATCTTCCCACAAATTCCAATATCAGTGAGGATCCAATTTATTTTCCTTTGTATCACATGAATCCTTTGTGTTGCAAATGAATTTATCTCTCTAACATCTGGAAAGCCAAGGTGGCCTGCTGTCCCTTGGTGGGATGAAGACTGCATAAATGCTCTAAGGCATTGTCGCAGAGCTTTACATAATCTCAATTGAACGTTTATGACAGAATTGCTCTGCGCCTTCTGGAATGTGAGAGCTGTAAGCCGTCGAGTGTTTTGGTGTACTAAACAGAAATTGTGGCTGAATTATGTGGGTACAGTTTCTCAGATAACTCCATCATCTGTTGTGTGGAGGAATGTTCAGGCCATCTGTGGTCCACGACAATCTCTGCAGCCGATTGGACTGCGAAACAACGGCATCCTCATCACTATGCCAACTGATATGGCGAACACGTTTATGTTGGTTTTCCTTACATCATCATATTATCCTGAGCTTATGAGGTATAAGTTGCTGGTAGAAGGTATCCCATTTGTCACTGAAGACTTGCAAAATGAAAAATTTTCTTTTTTTTTAATATATGCCTTGCATAATTTCTGTGATACTTGCCCTGGAAATGATAGGGCCCAGGCTCAGTATGTTATCTCTCCCATATACTGCATTACATCTTTTGTGTATTTACAAAAATATTTTCTGACCAGGTTTTTCCAAATTCTTGGTCATTTCCATACTGAAACCTGGTAAAAATAAATCAAGCCTCTCAACCTATCGTCCTATCTCCTTGAGAGTACCCTGTGCAAGTTGATGGAACAAATGGTAAACCATCGTTTAGTATGGTACCTTGAGAGAAATGTTCTAATTGTTTCTGAACAATGCGGTTTCTGCCAAGGTTGATCATGTAGTTGCCCTGGAATCTGTTATTCAAAATGCCTTTCTACTTCATCAACATCTGGTTGCTGTTTTTAATATGCAAAAGGCATATGACCTGGCTTGGAAAAGAGGAATGCTAAATACACCGCATGAATGGGGTGTAAAAGGGAATCGACTTGGATCTGAGGTTTCCTCAATAATCGGTCCTTTTGCGTTCAAGTTGGAATGATGGTGTCTGAAGTTTCACACTAAAAAATGGAATACCATGGGGAAGTGTCCTTAAGAGTTACTTTACTTGCCGTAGCCATAAATAGTAAAACAAACTGCCTTCCAAAACCTGTTGGGTCCATTTTTATAGATGATTTTTCAATTTACATTTGTAGAACTTAAGCTATGCTGAGAGGTTGCTCAAAATTACAATAACTCGTTTGGGATTGTGATGTAAAACAACTGGATTCATCATTTCCCCTGAAGAAAATGAAATGAATTTGCTTTCCAGGTTGAGGAAACATGTTGATCCTTAACTATTTTTATATGGTGAACCATGCAAAGGTTAAATTTTACTTGTCAACCCTAAATGTCAACTAAACGTTCTGATATTGTTTGAAAGCGGTTGAAACTTCATGCTGATAAACTGCAGTTATTTCATGAAATTAAACCTACGTGTTCAATCTGTAATGATAATATTAGACTTTATCTCTGCCAAAACAAAAGCTACCTGAACACTAACTGCAGCATATTTTTTCTGATGAAGCAACTTTTTATGTTTATAAAATCATGAATCGCCATAATTGTTGAGTATGAGGCTAAAAAAATTTACAAGAATCGGAGGAATTTGTCTGCAGATGAATCTATCCAAAAGAACATATCTGTTGTGGTACCATAAATAAACAAATTTAGTCCATTTTCTCCCAGAGCTGACTATTACGATAATAATGTATTCAGATATATTCTCTAATATGAAGAATATCAATATGTTCTCCAAATTGTGTTTCCGCAGATTGAAAGTATGAAGAACCTAATTTTACGCATAATAAAGTTGGACAAGCTTTAACATTAAATATTAAAAGCTTGTTTAAGATGTTTACCACGATGATGTACAAAAAGAATTAAAATTCCACTTTAAAGGATTCCTGCTCTTTGTTTTCTATAATAGTAAAAAAAAAAAAAAAAAAATGGGCTGCTGAATTTAAATATGGTTATAATCTATTCAAAAGACATACATCATCCTAAGATGATGAACTCTTTGGAGGCCCAAAAACCACTATGATGACAAAATTGTAGCAAAATAATAGTCGTATACTTGCTGACATTGCAAACATCCTGATGGACTATGTCTACCGCATTTTTCAATGACATTTAGGGTATGAAAATTTTTGCTTGATGGGCGTTAACATTCGACCAAAAATACATTTAACTGAATTCTTCTCAGAGATGTTTACATTTTTGAAATGAGAGTTTCAATAAATGCTGAGTTTCTTTTAATATACCAGTTGATGGACATGCCAAAGACCAAACAGTAGTTGAGAACAGGTAAAAGTGTGCTGAAGAAATTGAAAAAAATGGCATGGGTATGCTTTTTGGGATTCTCACAGTGTGGTGCTCATAGGCTACCTGAAAAAAAAAAAAAAAATAGAACCATGCAGGGAATATTACACTTTATTATTAAACCAAGTGAAGGGTGCTATCCAACCTAAATGTCCACATTTGTTTAAAATGAGACTGCTCTCACCACTAGTCTCAGGTTGTTGCTGCAAAACTCTATGAGTTACCCTTTGAAGTGCTTCCACAAGCATTATTATGAAGTGCTTGTGGAACTTTTTTTTTTCATTCCTGAAGAAATGACTTGCTGGAGTAATTTAAGAGTCACTTAAAATGAGATAAAAGGTAAGACAACTGCTTATTTTGAAGTTGAACAAATCTCATTATACTCATACTGAAGATATTGTAAAATATTATAAGCTGGAAAGTCATCCATATAAATGTATCAAATTGTGTGATGAATACATCTTAAAAAATAAAAGAATTTCTAAAAAATCTTTATTTTCTTTGTCAAGCCAAGAACTTTCCGAACAACCCTCAGAACAGAAACTGTTCCGAGATACATTGAAACAAAGCATTTTGAAAATGATGCTGTTGAAGTTGCGCATAGTGAAGCTGACATTGTATTTATAGTGTTGTTCTGCTATGAATTTCCAAGTACTAAAATGCAGTGAATAGTATATTCAGTCAATAGTGATCACAAAAATCCTTAAAAGTTACAAATCTATCACATGCATATTGCATGTTTGGATGATGTAACTAGTAGTTCACAATAAAGATGCTTTTTTTCAACTGATGCTAGAGAATTATCTTTCAAAGATCTTTTGATAAATAAAGTTATAAAGGCATTGACCATCAATACCCTTGGTGAACATTTTAGTATACAACTTTGAAACCGACTGATAATTCTTTGCTTCAATAATTTATTACTACTTTTGGAAGTGTAATTGGTACTTGACTGTCTTTTAATTTGAATTTCTCTGTTTTTACTAACTGAAAAAAATATAATTACCTCCTGTTATAATACTACACAATTTATTAATGGTTCAACAGGAGATTCATTCAGCGATTTAAATAAGAGAATGGAAAATTTGATTTTTTTCTACATGCAAACAATCAATGCCAAAAAAAGTATATGTAATACCAGTTCTGGCAATGCAACTCATTGCAGAAATAGGATGGTTAGAAATGCCATGCTTTATAAGTAATCAGTGAAGTAGTAATGCACAAGCCTGAATTCTGAAATTTTATTATTATGAAAGTCATAATGTAGTAACAGCCTTTACAAGGGGTTTATCATTTTCCTTCTGAATAACAAGTACCTTTTAAGGTTAATATAATTTTGTGGGCATCTTTACAATATTTTCTTTTTTAATTAAAATATGAAAAAGAATAAAAAATGCCTTAAGAAAAAGAGATAGTGCAAGAATAAGTGGAAGAAAAATACAGGTGATTCAAAGAAACGGGAAATTAAAAAAATTAAATAATGTTAATGAAAAATTTTTTTAGAAAATGAATTTTATTTTGAATTTATGTTGGCATTTTAGGATACATACATTTTAGTTTATTTTTTAAAGATGACATCTTCCAGGTGACCTCCTCTTCTACGTAAACACTCACAAAGTCTCTTCGTTAAATTGTTCATGGTTTGACGTAACATCTCAACTGGAATTTCAACAACTGCTTCTCGGATCTTTGCCTTCAGTTCTTCCATTGTAGCAGGTCTACTGTGGAACACTTTGCTTTTAAGGTGACCCCACAAAAAGTAATCTCAAGCTGAGAGTTCAGGTGATCTGGGAGGCCATCTAATGTCACCATTTCGTGAAATGACATGTTGTCCAAACAATCGGCGTACAGCTGCCATCGATATTCGTGCAGTATGTGACGTTGCTCCGTCTTGTTGAAACTAGGCTGTGTTAAGAATTGGTGGAAATCTCTTTTGTTGTTCCACAACAAAGGTTTCAAGCATGGCTATGTAACGAGCTGACGTCACTGTAATCGCAAGACCGTTGTCATCCTCAAAAAAATAAGGGCCTATAACACCATAAGATGACATAGCACACCACACGGTCACTTTCTGGGTGTGCAACGGATGCTGGTGTAGCTGCATAGGATTTTCTTGTGCCCAGTATCTGAAATTTTGCTTATTAACAAATCCACTGAGGTGAAAATACGCTTCATCTGACATCCACAGTTTGTGAACAAACTCTTCGTTATCATTTATCTTCTGAAGCATTACATTACAGAATTGTGCTCGCACAACTGCATCGTTCGGTTTCAGTTCCTGGACTACCTGCAACTTGTATGGATGGTATTGCAAGTCCTTCACTAACATTCTTCGAACACTTGAACTATGCAATTGTAAAGATGCTGAGACGGATTGACCAATGTGGACTTTGTGTGATAGCATCTTGTAAAGCTTGAACATTCTGTGGTGTACGGACGGTTCGCTCACGGCCTGGAGGTTTCTTTTTCATTACCGAACCATTTCCTCAAAATTAGATATCCATGTTTTAATTGCATGTGCTGATGGAACATGATCGTGCCATCCCAGATTAAAATGACAACAAAATTCTCTACGCGCTCCCTCCACACTGTCATTGTTTTTGTAAAACGCTTTGATAGCAAATGCACGTTGCGCACCTCTCCAAACATCCATGACAACTAAATGGCAGGTTAGGTTAGAGAGGCTGGCGCCACTTAGCAAGTAGTACCGATCGCCCACGGCTACCAACACAACTTTCAAAATTTCCCGTTTCTTTGAATCACTCTGTATTTGTAAAATTGAAAAGACAGGCTTGGATTATATATCACTAGAAACAAGACATTTCATACAAATGTATGAAATAATTTCAACTCCCTACTAGAACATAAACATACAAGTCAACATGCTGATATTTCTTCAAACTACGAGTTAAGATTTTTTTTTAGCTTGTGTCATAGGTGAGATGTTAAGATGCTACCTCAGGTTGAGCTATTCAATCGATAACTAATATTAAAATTAGATGAAAGAGGTTTATGTTGTAGTGGCCAAAACAAGTATCAGTTTACAATAACTTTGTACTTCATAACCAATCATGTTTTTTAAAACCATTTACAAATACTTTGTAACAGGTTACATACTTATCAGATGTAACAATAAGCAATAATAGAAAACTGTAATAAAAAATCTAATTTATAATAAAAAATCTTATTGAAATGTCACCATGCATCATATGAAAACTCATGTAAGATAAAAAGAAGAATCTGCTATTTCATAAGTATTTTCCATTGATGTCTGTAAACATTACGGACGTAAGGTAGCAATATTGTCCACAGGCAATATTAATGTTTTAAGCAATGAAGTAGAGATTGAATATTTCAAGACGCTTCAAACTTTTCTAGTTTCCATTTGCTTCAGAGTCCTTAAAAAGAAGGCTAAAGTGACAGCATCCAAACACAGAAGCAGGAATCCTGATGATACTGCTATACTAACAACAGGCCCACTCAATTGGCAGGAAGCAGTCATTAACTCTGACTTAATGATTTCTTCCATAAAAAACTGTGTTTCAATTGATGATCAAGGCATTTTGTAATTAATTATGTAATTTGGCATTTTTCAACATTTTGAGCAATACTGTCATTTACACGGTTTTGACAAATTTTTCTTTTTATTTCTGAGTTGGATAAATTTAAATTAAAGGTAATGTTGTTTCTTATCTTCTTTCTTATTAACTCTAAAAAAATATTTCTCATTAAAAATCATATTTACTTTAATAATAATTTACTTATGAGTCATTTCAATTTTAAAGATATTCATGTTGTTACTTTTGTCTTAAAACTAAAAAAGATTTTACCGTGAAAATAAAAATGACATGAAATTTTCTTTTGAACATAATAATCATTTATTAATCACATACTGAGTTTATAATTAAAAATATATAAAAACATAATTATAAATTAATGGAATTTAATATAAATTAATTTACTGATATTATGCAAATGCAAATTTTCTATTTCATTCTCTGTACATAAGTATACAACAAAATGAAATGATTATACTGTTGTTTACTGATAAAGTGCACTTCATACTGTAAGCATCATGTAATTCAATCATTACCTAGTTTTTCAATTTCATCAACATCATCAACATCAAGTAATGCTATCTTCTTACCTATTAAAGAAAAATTAAATAGCATAAAATTAAAATCTAGAGAAGTTCCTCTATATCAGAAGATATGTTTATTTTTAACCTATACTAAATAATTAAATTAAATTTGATGGATCTTCGTCAGCTGAAATGATACATAAAAAAAAGAAGAGAAATCAAACAAGAGAACAGGTTGATTTATATATGGATGTAAAGCAATAATGAAATATAAATAGAATTGTTTCAGAAATCTTATAATATCCAATTAAAAAAAGAAGCCTCAGATTGTAATGAAGATCCTTTTGTAGTAAAGTGAAAGTGATAGGTACACACCAAATTAATAGTAATTTCAATACAAAATTCTGAATCTAAGTAATAAGTACTTTTTGAATACGTTGATTCATCATCAGTTATTTAAATAGTTCTCAGGTAATGCTTTATTATCGTTCAAAGTTAGAACAGATAATTATCATTATCAAATGAATTAAAACTAGTTATAATTATGCCAACTATCAAGTATGGTGTATCAATTTACAAAACATGTTATAATTATTCCAGTTCTCTTTGTAAGAGGTTGTTTATTAATGATGAATTTACTGTAGCTTTTGTCAAGACTATTAATATTACAACTCTAAAGTATCCTTTTTAGGATACTTTTAAGTTTTAAAATTTGCATTAAAACTTTAAATTTATAATTTCAAAAGGCTAAGGTAACTTTTTTTTCGAATCATGGTTTCAATAATAATGATAACTAGTAGTTAAAGTCAGGTTGCGATCTGATACTGTCCATTATGGTATAATTTATGGTGGTCAGTTCCTTTTTACAAGATAACAAAAGATAAATTCACTGGTACAGTATTTTTACTGTACCAGTAAAAATATGATATCAAAAAATGATATGGCATTAATTCAATTCATATGCACTACAATATGTAGTGCATATTTTTTGGCCATTATAGGGGAATTTTGGCTTTTTCTTTTGCACAACAGAGATTTTGAAATACACTGATTGATATGTAAATTTTGAAGGGATCAAAGTACTGTGGATGTATACAGTAATCTTTTTGAACTGAAAAAAAACCTTTGATTCTTGCACATTTCATTACAATCTTCTTTCCTTATTACAAATTAAAAAAGGCAATTTTATAATACTGCATCTACATCATAAAAGTTATTGAGAACTAAAATTATACTTGCTCTCAGTATAACTTTTAATTGCAATAATGCAAGTTTAAGTTCTTAAAAATTATCCTATTATGAAATTATCTTTTTCAATACAATAAAATGTATTTGATGTGCTTTTTGTTAAACTGGAATTTGATTCGCAGTTTGTTTTTCTATATTATCCTAACTAATATTAAGTTCTATTGCATGGCTATGATAGAATATCTTATAATTAAATACATTTTACCTCAGTGTCTGTACATTACAGGAAACGCATCAACCAAAACAGTGTTAAAAATGACCCAATAGAATTTTCAGGAAATTTTGTTACTATGGCATCTGCACAGTGAGTAATGAGGGACAATTGTTCTTTACAACAATAATACTGTACCTCTATGTCTAATTTAACATACATTCAGTTTTATGCTCATTTCTTTTGTGAGTGTTTTATACTGTTTAGTACTTCTGTAACAGTAAACTTACATTCAACATTTTGCTTTTGTTCATCTACATTGCAATTCAATGTAAAATGAGCTCAAAAAAGCAATTTTCAGAAAGCACTGTTAAGTCATGATCATATACAACGGAAAGTGAGTTTGAAAAACCAGCGGGACAACGTAATTATGATTTTTTGTAATTATGAAAAAGACTACCGAATTTCTTGACCAATATTACAGAAAAAGATGCTACATTTTCAACATAAACTCCTCGAAGATGAACATTTTCCTGCCACCTTGGTTAGTTAGACAAGTTGAGGGGGGGGGGGAAAGCGGCATTAAAGTTATGGTCTAATAGTGAAAAACTTTCTGCTGTCAATGAAAGTGGTGATTCAATTGACAAAATTAAAAGAAATAGATTGATGAAGAAGAGTACTCTCTAGACCAGCATTTCTCAACCTGGGGGTTGTGGTGTTTTGAAATGGGGGATTGTAAAATTAGACTACAATTTTACATGTATAATTGTATTTTACATAATAATGAAATAATCTTATCAGAAAAGAAAATTTATAAACATTTTACTTACATTTATAAGTAAACATCTAAAGAAAATAAATTAATGAAATGTTGCATTTGTTTTTCATTTAAAGGTTTCTCCATACATGGATCTATGTTAAAAACACAAAATCAAATTGTTTTCAAGAAATAAAAGACAATTCCTATATTTAGTTTTCAGTGCAGCCATAGATGAAAAACCCTTTTTTTCACAGAGGTAAGACATGGTGAAAAACAGATGTGAATTGTAGTTGTAATGTTTTATTGGCAAACATTTCGATGAGCCGATTGTCAATCTCAACTGATAACTTAGCAGCTGCAACACTTTCTCTAAATGGATTCAGTACCAATCTCTTCAAGAAATTACTTTTATCTACTAGGAAATAGTCCGCCATTTATCGATATCCTAGTGATATCGCCACTAGGAAATGTTGTGATGTCACAGGTGGGTGGAAGAATTAAATGAATGAATAATATTTACAAGTGTAAAATAGTATTATAAGTGGGTGCTAGTACCACCACACCCACGCGAATGAAATACAGTATGTGTGCGTGCTTTAGTTAGAATCATTGAATTAAATAATAAAAAAGTATTATATTTAAATAAAATAATAAATATTTTAAATTAAGTTATTTGTGTAAGCTGTGCATCAGAAAAAACTGCACGGGGGAAAGTTCTACAACTATGTTCTCAGGTTTGTTTTTGTTGGCAAGAGCATGTCTGTGAAGGAAGCAGTACATCCATTCTGCCCTTGGTATAAGACAATCTTTTAATTTTTTTCAGAAATCCACTGTTCTCGCCTTTGCACCATCACTACATATCACAATATATTTTGTCCAATCTACATTGTTTTAGTAGCTTCATAAAAAAAAAAAAAAAAAACATCGAAAAGACATTGTTTTGTTGCATAACTGTGTATTGGTTTGCAAAACAACATATTTTCTTTGACTGATCTGTCCCTATTGCATTTATATCTCACTAAATATATGAACTGAGAAATGTTTGCCACATCTGCTGATACATCAAATTGCGTACTAAAGAATTCATTTGAACTTTCTAAATAATCTGACTGCAAACATTGGCAGCCATTTCATCAATTTCCCGTGTCGTTAGAAAGCAAAGTTTTTTCAATCTTTTTTGCTTCTTCCACACCTGTTAAAACCCTAACCATATCAACTGCAGCAGGCGATATGAGGTTTTCTACGACTGTATGAGATTTGGACATCTTAACTATTCTTAATGCTACGAGATAAGCTGCTTCAAGTATACTTTTTTCAGTATGGCTTGATTTATAAATAGAAGTTCGTCGATTTTTCAACATATGTAATTTTCTTTTGAAAAATTCCAAGGTTTTTATAATGTTTAGTTTCCAAGTGGAAATGGCTTCATGCTTTCATCAGAGACAACTTAAAAGCAAACAATGCAGTGTGGCTTTCCATCCAATGAAGTAAAAACATAATTTAGGTAGAGTTCAGTTCCTTTGTTCTTAGAAAGTCATTCAGTCTTGTTTGAAACTTGGGTAGATGTGTTTGTTTGGAGTTTATGTTAGTAGTACATCAATGGGAATGTCGCTTGTGACATTCACATTGGTGGCATCCTGGCTGAGGCTAGACTGAAGTACAAAGCTACATTTGATTAAAGCATTACTTTGAAGTATAAAGTTCCAGGCCTGGATATAAAACAGCACTTTTCTGGGAACATTTTGATTTATTTTTCAACATAGTGACCATTAAGATCTACACACCTAGCCAAGCGTTCCACAAGAATGCTTATGCCAGTTCGGTAGGCCGATTTATCCAATTCCTTAAAATAACTATCTATGGTGGTAATAACTTATTACTGGTGGAAATTCTCTTCTCTCCAAGCCACTTTTTTAAGGTTACAAAGCAACTGTGAAAGATGTTGGAGGAATTTGAACCTAATTCACTAATTTTTGTCAATGTAATGACTGAAGTGCGAGCTGGAGCATTGTCTTGATGGAAAAACACTTTTTTGCCAAATGTGGTCATTTTTTATTAATTTCATTCTTGAGATGCTGCTAAAGGGTCGCATAATATTTACCATTTATTGTTTCATCCTTTTTAAGATAATCAGTGAAAATTATTACATGTGCATCCC
Organism: Lycorma delicatula; assembly: GCF_047948215.1. Taxonomy (NCBI): domain Eukaryota; kingdom Metazoa; phylum Arthropoda; class Insecta; order Hemiptera; family Fulgoridae; genus Lycorma; species Lycorma delicatula. The sequence continues at coordinate 59,522,541 of NC_134456.1, forward strand.
AAAAATGGTTGCAATAACTTGTTGACGAATGAAGTTGTTTAGCATTTTTTGGAGTAGGTTGACCTATTTCAACCCATTATTTTGACTGGTGTTTTGTCTTGAGAGTGTAGCAAAGAACACAAGTCTAATCAACCACTACAAACTGATATAAAAATTCCTCTGGATTAAGCTAAAAGAGCTCAAGACAATTGGTTGAAATTCTTTTTCAGCATGATTTGGTCGAGCAAACACAACACCTATTTGGCTCACAACTTGTTCATGCACAAATGTTTGTGCAAAATATTTGCATACACGTTCTGTTTACATGCCTATAGACTCTGCTAACTCATTCACTGTCACTCGTTGATCTGCCAAAATGATTTTATGCACTCTTTCTATCATTTCAGGCGCAGTCACTTCAGAAGGGTGTCCACTAAGTAGCTCATCACTAGTGCATGTTCAACACATTTTATACTTTGTAACCCAGTGTTTACTTATATTTGATGGAGAAGAGTTTCCCAATGTCATATCAAGCTTTTCTTTAATTTCCTTTGCAGTTAACGCCTTTCAGAAGAAAGTATTTTATCACTGCATGAATTTGCAGTTTTTCCATTATCTAAAAAAAACTCCCTAATTCTTCACTTTGATAGACAGTAAATACTATACTATCTGATGCAGCAACTTGAAACTCTGCTAATGCAATGATGTCAAGAAATTAAACTTCTGTGTGAGACCTGGAAATTTTCAACCAAAACTCATATATAAAAGAGAAAAATCAAGCAGCTCTAGATTAGCTGGTGCACTGAAAAACACATTTCACACTGACTAACATAGCTGTGCATTTAAATGTTTGGAACCGTAAACATTTCAAGTGCATTAAAATATCCATTCTAATGAATATAAACAAATTACTTTATTTTGACACACCTTTTATTGAGTACCTAACAAAAGTGTTCTTTTTGGAGTCACAGAAAGAAGAGGAGCTTTATAACACCACCAAAAAGTTTTTAAAAATACCAAGCCAACCTGGGTTTTAAGGTTGGTGTGACAGGATTTTAGAATTCACCAAAGAGAAGTATGTTGTTCAATTCTAATAATAATCAGTTATAAGTTAGAAGCATTCAACAAAAATGCCTGTAATTATAATTTCCACAAAATATAAAGCAACTGAATTACGCTGTTGAAAAGTGGAATGCCCACAGGTTCAACTTCCCCAAATGTAACTGCAGAGTTCGACTAGTCAAGTTGAAATAAAAAACAAAATTTTGGTGACCATTGACAATTTTGAAAAATGAAGATTTCTCATGTTAGATAATCTTCAAGGTAAAGTTGAACAAAGTCATTTAACTTGTTTTATTATGCCAATCATTAACTTCTTAATGATTATTCAGACGAATTTGTACAATTTTCTTTAGTAACTTTATTAACTTCTACTCCAATCTATATTGCTTCAGGAACCTGATTCAAAATTTGCTTTTCAAATGTATCACTTCAAGAAAATCAGTCACTCAAAATTATTTTCTTATTCAATTTATTTTTTTTTAATTTTCTTCTTAATTGAAAAAAAAAAAAAAAATGTAAAAAGGAAAATGGAGAAACTGGGAATTTGTTTTTGAGTTATGATGGAAAAAAATTAAGTTGGTTCTGACATTATTTAAAAGTCTCTTCAGTTTTTTTTTTTTTTACAGAATCTGCTCTTCTGCATCTTTTTCATACTGTTATTTAATACAATTCCAAACCTTTTTTGATTTCAAAACTGATGTTATTTAGAAGTAATATTTATTTAGGAAAAAGTAACTACTTTGTTGATCACACATTAATACTTAAGTTTATATCAACTTATAACATTTATTTTTAAGTAATAGGAATAGTTTAATCACTTGAAATTAAGTTAATACTTTGACTGAAACATATTTACTACACTTAACATCAAATACTTTTTAGTATTTAATGGTTTTTAATCATTTCACTTTTTATTGGCTGGAATCTTTTTATACATGTAATGCCAATGACTCAAAAATAATTTTGTTCCAATTTTAATGGATAATTTTTTTTAATGTATGATCACATGATCCTAAAACCCATTCATATCTAACGTGATCAGTTTATAGATATAATCAACAGTGAAATATTTTATTCTATTTGCTCTATTAATTGGTTTCTTTATATTCTAGTGCAGAATTTTTTTGTTGGCATGTCAAATAATGATAAATGTTAGGTTGTCACTGGTGGGGAAAAACATACTGTCAGTGTAAAAACAATTTTGCTTTTCATACACTACACTAAGTATTTCAACAGAATGAGACTAATTATCCGTAAAATTTATGAAAACATATGCACTCTGTTACAGTTAAGTTTAGAAAAAAATTATTTGTGGTTTACTTCAGTAAATATGTTCAGTAAAACTGAATAATAAGTGTTATATGCATAAGTAATAATATATTCTGAATTATTTGTTCTAATTATTTTTTTTATAAGAACAATTTTAATAAGCTGTGCAGCATTTGAACCCGGGTCAAAACTAATTCAATTAAAAATAATCAATGAAACATCCTGGTATTATCTATAATCATTGATGCGTTTCTAACATTATTTTAATTTTTAAAACTAAAATATAAAACAAATCCATAGATTCTTTACCAAAGTGTTCCTCAATTTGTTTAAGTACTCCAAGGCTTTCTTGAGTGTCCACCAAGTTTATAGCTAATCCTGCTTTTCCAAATCGACCAGTCCTACCAATTCTATGAAGATATGTCTCACAATCAGCTCTTTGACTACTATCAACTGGGAGATCAAAATTAACTACTATTGTTACTTGCTCAATATCAATACCTGAAAACAAAAAAAATACAAAATGTAGTTATAGTAGTACATATTTGTGAATGGTTTTTGCATGTGCCGATGATTAGTTGGCAATGCACTTTTCTACTCAGTAAAGAACTTGTTTATGATATCATCTGCTGTTATATAAGGAGTATGAGTGGAGGTCATTTAACTTTTTAATGCATTGTAATGAACTCAGACTAGTTAATACACAATTAATTATAGGCTGATGGTTATAGACAATCAATATGTTATCATTTAATTTTAATAATTATAACTTATACTTTGTTCCTTTTAGCTGGAAGAGAATAACATAATGCATACGACATGGAACACAAGTGGATGTAAACTTTTAGTACATGGTGCAACATATAGACTAACTGTCACATAGACTATTGGAAACTGGTGTTTGTAATTGCATCATCATACACTAATTAATATGTTTTAATCCTTTTATTAATTATGTAGTTTTTTATTGTTTATAATGGAATGATCTGATTAAATTGAGAGTAATAAGTTAATAAACAGATATTTAAACTTTTACTGAAAAAAAAAAAAACAAATATATATATAAAATTCGCAGAACTTTGGAAACACTCATCAGTTTATTCAGTCAAAACTTCCCTACATCTATGCCTCGTGAAAATATGGAACAAAGAAAAACTTCCAGAACACTGGACCACAGCCCTCATTCATCCATTACATAAAAAAGGGGATAAAACTAATCCGGAAAACTACAGAGGCATATCTCTCCTGGATTGCACATACAAAATCCTGTCGAGAATCATATACAGCCGATGCAAAGACCAACTTGAACTGGAACTTGGGGAATACCAAGGGTGATTTAGGCCATGGAGGTTGCCCGGAGCAAATAATATCCCTAAAACTTATGATGGACTTATATAAAAGACGGAAAAAACAACTAATAATCACCTTCGTCGACTTTAAAAGGGCCTATGATTGTATACACCGACCATCCATGCTGAATATTCTGAGAAACCTGGGCCTTCACCCTAAACTCGTAAACATGATAAAATTAACTTTAACCAATACCCAGTCCAGAGTGAAATTCAGAGGTGAACTCTCTCAACCCTTCTACATAAAAACTGGATTGAGGCAAGGAAACAGCCTCTCTCACCACTCCTTTTTAACTGCGCTTTCGAATTTGTCATGAGAAAATGGCATGAAATAAATCCCACAGATATAAAAATGGGTACTAAGAAAAAACTCCATCACACTAAATTGCCTAGGATTTGCAGATGACCTCGCTCTTTTAGCAAATAATATTCAAGAAGCCAAAACACAAATCATGAGCCTTCAAAACCTAGCACAAAAGATAGGGCTTCATATCTCTTTCGAAAAAAACTGAACTAATGGCCATAGATCCTCTGGTAATAGAGCACATTACGGTAAACAATCAAAAAATTAAAATAGTAAAACAATTTAAATATCTAGGGGAAATAATAACTTATAATTTAAATTATAAGTTAAGTGGCAAAACAGGACAAATAAAATGATTAAATCCTAAAAATTAACTTGGTCAACATATAACAAAAAATGCCTTTCTGCTAAAACAAAACTTAAACATTATAAAACTGTAGTTCAGCCAGAAATCACCTATGGAAGCGAGACCCTTTTCAAAATCACTCAGAAAAACCAAATTGAAAAAATTCTGAAAATAGAGAGGAGAATTGTCAGAACATGTATCAATAAAAAACACCAAAAAGAAGGCCAATGATGGATTGTGCCAAATGAGGTGGTGTATCGAGAAATAGAGCCTGTTACTGCTACTATGTGGAAAAAAAGAATCTCTTTCTTTGGTCATCTCATAAAGACGATATGGAAACAAGACTGTCAAGAAATTTCATTGAAAAGCTCTGGTTCCAAAAGCTAGAAGTAGGATGGATCAAAGAAATTAGAGAAGATATGAAAGAATTGGTAATTTCCCTGACTGACCTACAGAATAAAACTGGAAAAATTACAAAGCTAAAAGACAAAAGCATTAGATTTAAACAAAAGACAGACAAACGACAAAATACAACGAAGAGGGTGTTTACGGATGAAGAAAAGAAAGCAAGATCTGAACGGATGAAGAAATACTGGGCAGCTCGGAAGAGTAAAATAACACGCTTTTCTCAGAAAAGATCCAACTAAAATTGACTTAAGTGGTCCCATGTTGGCCGTAAAAGCATAATATATAAAATTAATAAATTAAGAGAGACAATTTGGAAGAAATTGGTAAATCTGGATATTAACAGAAGATGTAAATTAAAGATGAATTTTGAATTATTTGAGGGACTTATAAAGCTACTGGTAATTATTTGAGAGACTGCAACATTTATTTATGTCAAAAGGTTTGATTATTATTTAATAGTTCTGCATTATTTTTTTGTGTGTAAGGAAATAATTCTAAAACATGGAACTAAATAAATTTTATCTAGCCCATAACATCTCGCTACATGTTTTTACCATTGATTTTTTTATATTTTACTACATTTAATGCTCATCTACAGCTATATACCTATATGCACTTATTAAAACTCAAATTTATTACTTTACACTATTTATTCCAGTTTTTCTTACTACTGTGAAGCACATAAAGCACTTGAGTTACAAGAAGTATTAATGAGAGTTGCTTTTTTTAAGTGTAATAATTCATTATATAGCCAGTCCATGTCGTGAATATAACAAAGGTGTCACTAGTAGGGCTAAATTAAATGTTACTGACATTTCAGTGGGCGTAGCATTGATATTCAACTACATTTGGTTCAATAAAGAAGGTAACAGGAAACCATTCACTATTCACTTTTCTTAGTAGCCTGGCATAGATTTCTTGTTAATCTTAAACATAGTTTTGCAATTTTTGGAAGTGACTTGTTACTTAAGTCAGTGACTTGTTATTTAAGTCAGGTAACAGCAGTTATAGTTATGGTACTTAAGTTAAAAATTGATTAGTATTCAACTTTGTTTTTTAAAATTAAAATAATTTACTTACATGAGATTGTCTTGTTATTGGATCTGAAAAGTTAATGGAAAATCTGTCAGTCCTATTAGGGAAAATCTTTTATGTATTTTTTAATAATTATCTGAGAAGTGAAAAGGTGACTGAATAAATTCACTAACATGCAAAGATGTCATTCAATCTGTCTGAATCACACACTATAAACTAGAATTTACCTCTTGATAAAACATTAGTAGTTATCAAAACTTTCTCCTTTCCTTCACGAAATCTATCCAACACAGCAATACGTTGTTCAATAGTAAGTTCACCAGATAACAAAGCTACAGCATGACCATCTTGTGTCATCTTACTAGCTAACCAATTAGCAGTTTTACGTGTCTGAAATATAATTATAAAAGAAACTTAATTCATAACCTTAATTCTAGAACTGAAAGAAGGAAATTTTTAAAAGGTTATTAAAAAAGGAACATAAACCCCAAGCTAGAAGTTATAAGTTGTGAGGTCTAAAAAATTACAATAAAATTTGTGTAAAGGAAATGAGAAATAGGCATGTTACTACTGGCATTAGACTAGTTCTCCATTTTTCAGCAATAAGTAACTGCAGACTTAAAGAGAAAACTGTTAAAAGTATAACAAAATAACATCCCAGGCGATACTGATATCACCATTTTGGCTGACGGTATGCATCATCCCCACGAGATGACTGCAAAGCTGAACAACTGATGAATTGAATGAAATAACTATCTAAATCATTACTCATTGGGGGAGATTTCAATGCCCACAGCCCAACAGGAGGAGTCAGTCTGCTTGATACTAGAAGCAAACTAACTACTTGAATATTTCCTTCTAGACTCCAGTCTATTCCTTTGTACCTCTGAATATGGTACTAGTTTTAATAGCCATAATGGATCTCTGTTGGCAATTGACCTAATGCTTTGCAGCCTATAAATTGCTCCACATCTGCATTGTTCAGAAGTGATCATTTCCTGATCAAAATCAACAGTGATCACTCTATTTTGCCAAGAACTCCCACTCATTTTGGAGAATAAAATGAAATTAGAATTCTCCTCATTTCATTAAATAATAATTATTTGGTTGTTCCAATTATTGCAATTAAATAACAGAGAATAAACTGCAAAAAATGTCTTCTATAGGTTGAATACAAAGACTGAAAACTTTGCTAAAAGCTTAATAAACAGCTAAAGGCTGTTAATCTACAGACATTCAAATGGCACAAATACAAATAGTTACAGACCCTCCATCTATATTACAGTATCTTTCTCCCGTAATAGGAAAAAATAATAAAAAGATGTGGTCAATAGATGTTTTAGTGTTTACAAGGTTTTTTAAAATTATTCTTAAAGATTTTTGGTAAGACTTTATCAGTCTATATTTTTACAAGCAGAAAAAACAATAACTAGTAAAAGAACAGTTTTATTACAAAGATATTAACTTTAAGCTTTAATTAAAAAAAACTTTCAAATTATACAATTCACTGTTTAATCTGTGATCAGGAAAAGATCATGGATATTAAAGCCAAAAGATTTTTTCAACACTTTGCTGAAGAAAATTACTTAGTTTATTGTACAAATATTGATCAGCTTATGTTATTAGGGTAAATTCATGAACCTGTGGTGTGGCGGCTTTTCAATGATTAAGCATAGATTAAAAGCAGTTTTGCTTCCCACTAATAAATATCCTTCTACACCAACCTGTTATGGAAGTAATATGAGACAAATTTACGATGTTATGAAAATTGATTGAAAAAGTACATTATAAAAAGCATAGTTTGAACATGTGTAGAGATTTAAAAGTAATAGCTCTTTTGTTAGGCATGGAACTAGATTTTACAAAATACTGTTTTTTTTTTTGTGAATGGGACTGCCCGAGCTAGGGATCAGCATTACATAGAAAACAATGGAAGAAACATGAGAACTTAACCCCTTGTAAAATAAATATTATTTATGAGCCTCTAGTTAAACCAGAAAAAATATTTTTACTACGCCTTCATATCAAACTGAGATTAATAAATGTTGTCAGGCTACGAAGAGGAACAGTCAAGGAGTTTTGTGCACAAGGCAAAAATTCCCAAAAGAAGTGAAACAGAAATTAAAAAAGGGATTTTTATTGGCCCACAAATAAGGCATGTGGTCACAGATGAAATGTTTACCTCGGTGTTAACTGATGTAGAACTCGCTACTTGAACATCATTTAAAGATACTTGAGAAAGTTTTCTGATGCACATAAATCGCAAATCAGAACGTTGTGGATAAACTGATAAATTCATACAGAACAATGAGATGTAATATAGACCATTCCCTGCATTCACATCTAGATTTCTTCCTGCTAAACCTTGGGGCAATTTTTGTAATTTTTTCCTAGACACACAACAAAGTTTCGTCACCAGCGCCCTATCACAATATTCATATAGTAAACAAATAAATATTTAAATTAAACAATAAAAAATTAACTTAAAACCAAAACAATAGCATTATAGTGGAGCATAGATGGAGAACACCTACAATGTGAGCAAAAAAGGAAATAAACCACGATGAAATACAACATTAAAAGATGTTAAATTAAAAGACCAAATTATCATCTGGTATATGCCACATAGCATAAATGTACAAAAAAAAATTAATAAATGAAAAGAGATGTATAATTAAATTTTTACATCCAGATGCACAGGCTTAAGAAATCGTAAGACATTCAATAACACCAATACATTGCTGTCTAAGATATTCCAGATATTAGCTCCTAGTTTAAACTTCCAATGCAATGCCGCGTAACAAACATTTTATATAAATATTATTCAATATTTCGTTGAATAATATTTATACCCATAAAAAGTATTTTTTCAAATACAATCTGGTTTTTCTTTATTTGTTTTATAACCTTTAAGAAAAGCTTTGCTTCTTCAGGCAATTCATTTATTGCCATATCCCCACACAGACCTTCAGATGGTGGAGGGGACTTGGAAGCCTGTTTGATTGGATACAGTGCCAGGCGATGATGTTTTTATAGGATCTTAGTACTTTGCTGCATACTTGGTGCAGCAGGAACCTTATGTGATAGGGACTGACTGAATTGGTTAAAGTAAACCACTATTGATCTTTCTGGCAGAAGTTACCTTTTTGCCAGTACTCAATGCTGCAATAGCAGATGTGAGGGACTTTACTCGTTCTGACAAAGCTTCTATTAATTTGGTCAGTTCTTTACATGATGCGCATTCTCTCTCTTTATGTACTTTTTTAAAAAGCTACGAGGGTAAATCAAATACAAACGGAATTTCATTTTTAAAAAAATTTATTTATTGAAAAATAAAAGATTAATATAATTTATTTTTCTACATAGCTACCTGATTTAGAAATACATTTTTTCTAGCAAGAAGGAAGGGTTTTTTTAACACAGCATGTAGAATGAAGTTGGTTAAATCAGGAGCCAATTGGACACAAATTATTCCACGCCCTTGTCATCTTCAAATGGTTGCCCTACTGCAGCTTGTTTAAGTGATTCAAACAAATGAAAATCGCAGGGCAATAGGTCCAGACTAGGGAGGATGAAGACTAGAAGAAATGCACTGGACTCAACTTTCCAGTGCATTTCTTCTAGTCTTGAGACTGTTAGAGATGCAGGATGGGGCCTGGTGTTATCGTGGAGGAGGATGGCTGCTCAAATCGGTTGGTTTCATCTTTTGCGGTGATATGCAGCCCTCACCTTCTTCAACAGCTTGCAGTAGTAAGCATCTCGATTCCCCCCCTCCCCCACGAGCGAAGAAGATCCACCTCGTAGCGTGTCCGGTCACTACACCACCCCCTCCGTTCCTAGCCAGTAGTGGCTTTAACGAAGGACATCTTCTCACCCTCAAACTGATTGCGCACCACAGCTTTCAGTCCAGGCCCCGCAGAGATGCCCTGAGGGACATCTGCATCGGTAAAGTTCACCCCGAGATAGTTTTTCGTGTTTATGCCTTAGAATGAAGACAAGGGACACCTGCAGCTATCACGTCGCCCTCAGGAACTAAGCTAGAAGCCTAACCGCGGAACGAAGACCCCGCACCTAGACCTAACTATTAAAGAGCCACTTTCTCAATGTCTCAGATCCGTACTAATAACCTCAACAACAAACTTTCCCACTAAAGTTTAATACATCGAAATTTAGACCTAGTTCCCTTAAAAACCCCGCTTAATACTCAAAATGAGTTTCTATCTGACTCCGCTCTGGTCTGCCCGGGAGAGGAGAATTAACGCCTACTCCCGCACAGCGCCATCACGGAGTCCCGCGTGACATTCAGAAGCACCGCCGACAGTGTCATTAGCTCATTAGTGCCCCCGTCGGAGCGCAACCGCACCCACCGGGCAAGAATAATCTCGCCCGCCGACAACGGCCGCAACTCCGCCGACAGCGTGATTAAATACATGCCACCAATACATCTAACAGAGAAGACGCTGGGCTCGTAATAGAATGTGCCTATAACATTGGTACCGCAAACGATGAGCCCAGACGGGCGCAGCGTACAACATAATGGCCTCACAAATGCCTTTATAAAGAATCCGCATGGTACGGAAATTCAACCCCCATCGGGATGGACCACTCTACGGACGCCAAAGAAAGCATCAACTGCCTTCTTCTCCACATACTGAAGGTGCTCCTTGAAGAGAAGCCTCTCATCAAGGATAACACCCAGATATTTCTGAAGGGTGACATACCTAATTGAACGACCGTCCATCACAACCCGCGGATGGCGAGTTGCAGCTAAACAGCCCTTCAAAAACATCATAGTGGTTTTCTCCGCACTGAAATTCTCCATCTTATGCTGAAGACTCCACAACCGCAAAACCCTACATGCCTGTGCCGCTCTGAGCTCGATCTCAGCACGCGAACTACCCTCAACCAGCAGCAGCCCATCGTCGGCATAAGCCATGACGCGACAGCCACCGGGCAAGCGCAGCCGCATGAGAGAGTCAAACTCGATGGTCCAGACGAGTTGACCTAATACACTGCCCTGCGGACATCCTTTTGACAGGGTCTTTCCTACTTGCGAACTGCCATCACGAAGGACAACAGTTCTTTCGCTGAAATAACTCGAGAGAGTCCTAATTTCTTTCTGCGTGCAACCACGCTTCTGCAATTGAAACAAGGCAGAGGGCCACCACAAGTTATTAAATGCCCCGGATATGTCCAAGAAGACACCGAGTACATACTTGCACTCACTGCCTGAAGCCAGATCCAGGACCCTAAGAATCGCATCCTCTGTACTCTTACCGGGTCTAAAGCCATACTGGTCGTCCATCAGCATGTGATTCAAAATGAGCCTACTATTAATGCGGAGGTAAAGTACCTTCTCGAAAATTTTTCCAACAACCGGTAAGAGCGTCAGAGGACGGTAAGAAGAACTAACGGTGGGGTCCTTGTCGCCACCTTTGAACAACAGCTTCAAAATTCCACGCTTCCAGCAAGCCGGGAAATACCCGGCAGATAAACACCTATTGAACACCCTGGTCAACGGGCCAAGAACTGCAGGCAGGGTGCGAACAAGGAGCTCCACCGTGATACCATCATATCCGGGGGCTTTATTCCTAGCAAGGTTACAGATTACCTGGCGGACCTCCGCTGCAGTAGTAAGCAGCACTGATTGTGCATTGCTCATGCAAAAAAATCAATGAGCAAAATGCTTTGCCGGTCGAAAAAAATGGTTGAACGAACTTTGCCAGCTGACAGTCGAGCCTTGGCTTTCACTGGGGCTGCCTCCCCTTTCTTCTGCCACACCATACTGGCTTGTTTTGTCTGGGGAGTAATGGTGGACCCATGTTTCATCACAGGTCACGATCAAACTCAAAAATGCATCTCCTTCTTTTGCAAACATTACTGTAAGTCTTTGACAGACCTCCAAATGTCTCAACTTCTGATCTGTGGTCAAAAGACAAGAGACCCAACTCTTGTCACCTACAACCTACACTCTACGGAACTGTAGGTTGTTTGTGATGATTGCTTCATAATTCCCATAACTTATTCCGACCTGTTCTGCAATTTCGAATACTCTCACCTGTCAACCATTGTCTTCAAAAAGAACTGCGTGAATGTTTTCGGCTGTAATGCTGGTCCAAGGACGGGGTCATTTTCCTGATTTTCCACTCGTTCTTGTCCTTCCTTGAACTCTTTATGCCAGGCAAACACATGAGTTCTCGACAATGTTAGGTTCCCGAACTGTGCAGTCAATTTCCAGAAAACTTTTGTCGCTTGAACACCTTCACGAGCAAGAAATTTTATAATTATGCGCTGCGCAATTGAGAGGTGCACCTGTTGTTCTGATATTGTGAAGAAAACTTCATGAGTCATACAGTTAATAGGGATGAGACAAGGGTGTGACACCCTTGTCTCATCCCATTACATACAGGCATTATATGTGACATATAATGCCTGAACCAGAATGACAATATACTGAATGGCAACACACTTTGAATTCAACAAAAACAAAAATGTTCAGAAAAGCAAAATGTAAGGAAATGTTTTTCATTTAGATGATAATGTACACAGTGTTTTGGAACAATAAATTAATTTAGCTTGTCAACTTCTTGCCTAGAGGTGCACAATCAACAAAGATATCTACTGTGAAATGTTGAAAAAGATTGTGTCATGTGATCCAAAACAAGTGACGTGGCATGCTTAACTGGATATTGTTGATTCACAGTGCTCACCCATACGCTGTCACCACAACATAATGTCTTCTCGTGACTTTGGATGGGAAAAGTTCAATCATCACCTGTACAGCCTGGACCTTGCACCAAGTAACTAACTATCAGCAGTTTCATGACAAAGTCAAACAGGTCATTACTATGTGACTTGCGTTGCAGGTGGCACCACTTCTACGATAAAGAGATGCAACTTTTGGTGCACTGTGATAAGTGCCCTAATAATGAAGGGAACTATGTAGAAAAATAAAGTAAGATTTGTACTTCAAAGAGCAATAAAAATTTTACATATGTTCTCAATCTTTTTTAATAGCCCTTCAGAACTTACTTTCTGGATAACCTCTTACAAAAACCCAAGATGCAGTATGTGCCAAAGAATGATGTGGCATATACCAATGACTATACAACTATAGTGAAAAAAAAAAATATATATATATATATACACAAAGGGGTTCAAAAAAATATACTCACTGTTTATAATTAAATAATATCAGAACAGAAAAACTTATACTCATTAATCTAATGTGTAGTGTAGTGTAAGGTATTAAATTTGCCATGGTAGGTGGAGCTGGCAATTTATGCCGCCATGCACAGGTGGTTGGTGGTGGAATGAGTGTGTCATATTAGCCAGTGTAGCAGAAGACAGTCGAGTAGCAGCAATGGATGAGGTTCACTAATTGTTTGTTGAAGACAAGGTGGTTACTGAAGTACAAGAACATTCACAAGGTACAATGGCAATGGCAGAGAGAGTTTAGAACACAGCCACTAACACATCGAACAATTGCCCGCATTCGCAATAAATTCAAAGTTTATAGAACTGATTCAAGATGTGCACAAGGAAAGATCCAGCTGATCATGAACAGCTACAAGTCCAGCATCCAGTGCTGGAGTGTTGAACATTTCATTGCATTTTAATGTACAGTTCATTTAATGAACATTTCATTTTCAGGAAGCACACGAAAGTGGGGTGAGCCGGTCAAGAGTAAGATGTATTCTGAAGAGTGCAAAGTAGAAAGTGTACATTCCAAGACTGCAACATGCAATGAATGAGGACGATCCAGATCAAAGGATAGAATATTGTAAATGGTTTCAGCACATGGTTGGCGAGAATGAGGAATTTGCAGAGAAGTTTGTGTGGACTGACGAGACGCAATTCAAACTTAACGGTACTGTGTATACTGGGCTCCTGAAAATCCTCATACTCATGTGGACAGGGCAGTGAATCTACTGGGATTGCTCTTGTGTTGTGGTCTATCAGTGCGTGGTTTGATTGGTTCCTTCTTCTTCGAGGGTACCGTAACTGATGAGGTGTATCTTGATATGCTTCAGACCAGGATTTTGTGTCATCTAAAACCTTTATGGTGATGAACTATTTTATGTGCAACAAGATGTCAAGTTATACCTGACAAAACTCTATCCAGATGGTTGGTGGATCAAAGAGGTGCTGTTGCCTTGGTCTCCTGATTTGACACCTCTGGACTTCTACCTTTGGGGGACTGTTGAGAATGACGTATATCAACAAAAATCAGCAACAATCGACGAGCTATGTGAAAAGATTGTAGAGTCATGTGGTGCCATTACACCAGATACACTAACAGTCATAGTTCGGTGTGCAGTTTGGCACCATGGCTGTTGTATAGAAGCTGCTGGTGGTCATTTTGAAACAGGTCATTTTATTTTTGGTGGTCATCTTTAACTCTCTCTCACAGGGCCAAAAATTGTCACGTCAAGTCAAATTTGACACGAGATATGGACTAACAAACACTGAGCACATATTTTTTTTGGACCCTTCTATATATAAAGGAAATAAAGAATCTTAAGAATAGTAACTAAAGAACTATTAGTAATAAGTATAATCTAAATTTAAATTAATTCCAACTTAACAAAATTTTAAACACTTACATGGCAGAAAATCATTGCTTGTCCTATTGTTACTACTCCATATATGTTAGAAATTGCAGAATATTTTTCATCTAATGATTTACAGATAACATAATACTGCTTAATATTATCCAGAGATTCTTCTTCTCTTTTTAATCTTATTATTACAGGATTAGGAACAATTGCTTCAGCAAATTCCATAACATCTTGATCATATGTTGCTGAGAAAAACATCATCTGGCAATGTGCTGGCAACTGTCTGCAAGAGAGGAGAATACAGGGTTAAATTACTATTTTAAATTCCAAATCTTTTAACTTTATTAATCTAGATTTAATGCAAAAAATGCCCTTTTAACCTCATTTTCTTTTATAATCAGAACTATATCACCATGCAGATGCACTCTAATGAAAAAACAGATACATTAAAAGTGAAGTAAATAAAGTCACATCTATTTTAAAATAATAAATATTTCAAATTAAAAAAAAAAAACTCCATAAACCAAAACTATTTTTTTTTTTTTTTAACTGAAATTGTTATGAATAATGATAACTTTGAGAAAGTGGAAATATGAATCATAAAAGATGGCCATAAAAGATAGTTTTGTCAATGACTTATCATTTAATCAAATACTGATAGATTTCATCTGACTTAAAAATATAAACTAGTTATTTTATAAATAAAGGAAAATGACTACAACTTTGTATTTTATCACGAATACTGCAGTAATTAAAATAATAAATTACAAATAAGTGCAAAGAGTAAGAAGAAGAAAAGTAGAAATAGCAGGAGACTATTGCAATTATTATGACTATTATGTGTTAATTAATTATTGAATTAATTATCATAAAAAATATTGATAATCAAAATAGCATTAAAACTTATACTTAAAAAACAACTTCAAGTGATATCTAGCAATTTAAGATGGAGTAAATTTTAGTGAACTTTTAGAGTTTATTGACCCTGAATCTTGAATTTTTATCAATGATTAACCCAGCTGAATTTTTTTCAATTGTAATTAATCCATCAACAGGACTCTACTTTCAGTTTTCTCTGTAATAGTAGCTTTTTTTTTATAGCCAGAACAACTTTTTTTCAATATACATTTTACTTACTATGAACAGCAGTTTTGAGGGAAAAATTTTAATATGATCATTCCTCTTTAAAAAAAACTGCAGACAAACAAAACAGCAATAAAATTCATTCACATGTGAGTAGGGCATTGTGCTTCACATGTTATTATATTAATCTATATTGTTTTTATTTTTTAAATAGTAAATAGCACTAAACATCCAATTAATAAAAGGGTTAAATGATAGGCGGCTAGAGTTTGATGAAAACACTAGATAACTCTTTAAACTCTTCTGGTAAAGTGCAATTAACAGTGAAAAGAAAACAAACTGGGTTCTAATACAGTCTAATTTCTTAACTTATTATTGTCTGGGAAGACAGCAAACTATCTTGATTATCCTTATTCAAGACCTAGTCATCATTTTTTTTTTCTATTTTTGGTGCTATGGGTGTAAATTTAATCCTGCTACATTCTCCATGCTGTGGATGTCAGAACCTGAAAAGCCCAACTCAACGTTTTACCAGGTGGAGGGGTGACCAATTTGGAGTGTTTTCCTTTAATTTTAAATAACTTTTCTTTCTTTTTTATTTCTTTAGAATAGATAATTCTATTTCTACAATTTTATTGAGTATCAAAAGTACTTTTGCTTTTTTATAGTGAAACATTTTTCTGCCATATTTGATCTGATTTGTTTAATTAAAAGTCACAACTTAACTCTTATTAGCTTTCAAATTACTATATTTACATCAGTTTTCTAAGAATGCAATTCTACATAAATTTTGTTCAAAGTTTTAACTATTTATTGGCAATTTAATAAAATATATTTCTATTTCAAATCCAAAAAAGTGTGTTTGTCAATTAAACATTTTTTGTGATATAAAATTTTGAACTTCACAAACATTTTCTTTGGAAACTAGTGAAGGTATAATTTTTGGACCAATTTTAAAAAATATTATAAAGATATTTCAGATTTAATAATAAAGGAACTACCAATTTTCATAGTTCTTTACTTTGTAGATGTTGTTGGGTACGTATACACTACATTGTACTAAAATATCTCAATGCATTCTTAACATACAAATTTTTATTGAAAAAACAAGTTATGGATGTACAAAGGGAAACTGAAGAAAGATTAGGCCTTTGTCTACAGGACCTTTTTACTGGATGTCCCAATAAAGCCAAAAGTTTTTTGTTTGTCTGTGTCTACATTCTTAACTAACCAATTGCTTTCAAATTTGCAGGATGCATTCATGTTATTCCAGAGATCAAGAGCCTAGCTCCCTTATGATGAATTTTTAATTAAAGATATTCATTAAAAAAAAAAGATTAACATTTTATTTCATTGTTATATTTCTGTCACCTTGACAAAAAAATAAGTTGAAGTTTTCCTCGTTAAAAGTGTGCGTACTTTAGTTATCCTTTCTTTCTTTTTCTGTTTAGCCACTGAAACCACTGTATGAATGTAAATGAAATGTTGTCTTGTATAGTCTCAGGTCGATCATTCCTGAAATGTGTGGTTAAGTGAACCACACATTTCACCATTTCAAAACACCAGTATCCACGATCTAGTATTAGTTACTAATAATATTCTGTCTTTTGTAATTTAGTTTATTTTTCAGGTTTCTGTAAAGCATAAATATTTTAATCGTTATTTTTCAGTATTATTCTCACAACCATGAGGGTAATGAACAGTGCAGGAGTCCAGACAGAAATCCTTGCTACATGATAATGGCGAGCAAAGAGCAAATTATGTGGGTGGATGCAGGAGCCAGTTGGGCAAGCAAAGCCTGACTGGTTTGGGAGTGTCCCTGGGATCCAGATCCTTACAAGACAGTCAGATGAGCAAAGCAAGCCTTGACCGGCTAGTGTGTATATAAACATACGTCCATCATGCATAAATAAAAATTAAATTAAGTTAATGGTTAAATTTAATTCCTATGTATTAGAAAAATAATCAAGAAAAAAAAAAGTTGCTCGATTGAGTCGCTTTATGTACTAAAATAAAATAATAAATCTAGAAAAAATGCAAAAGAAAGCCCCTCATGAACTACACCATAATAAAAAAATGATAATTTCAGATAGCTATATTATAATAACAAAAGCTTTTTAAATTGACCTTTAAAAAGTTATGTTGGCACACATATCTAAAGAGTAAATAAATTATTTTTATTATAAAATAAGAAAATCGTAATTTCTGTTAGCAGGATTTTCCAGCCAATAAATAACAATTAAAAAAACTAATTTTTTTTCTTCAAACAGAGAGTACCTCAGTGTCATTTATAGGGACAGACAAAAAATGAAGTGCAATACCTTATTTATGAAGATTCATTTTTAAAAGAAAATTCAATACTCAAAGAATATTAATTTAATTTCTAACAAGATTTTATCAATTCCAATTTCTACCACTTCTCCAAATAATTTACACTAATTTAATTTAAATAACCTACAGATATCATTTTAAAATACTTATTTTTAAAAAAAATTGATTAAGTTTATTTTTATTGATATTTTCAAAATAATTTCTAATAAATTAACAAGTTATTGACAACAGCACAGTTTTCATGCAAAATATTACATAAATGATAGTAGATATATGGTAACAATATAATATTATCTTTAAAAAAAATAACAAAATTATTTTTTATCACTGAACACTCTGATCTGATGAAGAAGCGACCACATAGCCTTTCAAATATTATACATATAAAACACACAAAAGTGGTTTATTTCCTAAAACTGAGGTGTCCTTTCAACCGATGACAATAAGTCTTAATTTTGAGTTATAACTTATCACCTCTACACTAAAAGCAAACTTCTTCAATCCTTAACATGTTCTAGCAGAAATATGCACTGAATGTAAATTAAAAAAAATTTTTAAGTACTATTTGATAAACCACTTGATCAAAAGTCAAACAATTTTGGTTCTCTGGCTTAAGAAAAATGACATCTACTATCTTCCATTTAGTTTTCTTTAAATATTTAGATTCACTCAACCTAGTGGGACAAATCATTTGATAACTATTTCATGAAAATCAGTATAAGTAATCTACCTACCACCAAATATGGCAGGTAAAAAAAAAAAAAAAGCCAACAAAAAATAACTAAGAAAAACATTAGGCCCATATACAAAAAAATATGTCTAATTCAGCACTCTGTAAGCTAATTATTTTAAAGCAATGAATGACAAAGAAATTAATTACAATTTACTTTAAGGATTTTAGTCAAAAGTTTGGGTTTGGTATTTTCTTAAAATTTAAGAAAATATATTTACTTGTGTATACGAAAGCTTTGATCTTGATGTCCCTGAGTAGCAATCATCACATCAGCTTCATCCAGAACAAACACATTTATCTTTGATAAATCAAAAAATTTAAATTTAGTTGCCCAATCCACAACCTTGCCTGGAGTTCCAATAATAATGTGTTCTTTTAGTTTTGTATTACGAGGCTCTATAAAATAAACAAAAAAGAAAATCATAATTAAAAAAGGACAATTATCAAAAAAATTATTCTAATTAAAATCCTCTAACGTTAAAATAAACTAATTAACTTCTAACGCAACAGAAATTATTACATCATGAAATTTCTGGTTACAAAAAAAAAAAACAAAAAAACCCAAAACAAAAATAATTAAACATAAAGAATAAACTGTAATTTAATACAATTTAAAAAAAAGTTCTACAAAGTTAAATCTTGAATTAAAACAAAACTTTTAAGTATAATCAGTTTTACCTTCTTCTCCACGTACTGCATAACGAATTGCGATTTCTGGACAAAACTGGGCCATCTTAGAAGCAACTTCTCCAGTTTGTATAGCCAATTCATATGTTGGTGATAAACAGAGTACCTAAATAAGGATTTTTACAATAAATATGTTTACTTAATAAAAATTTAAACATATATTTAATGTATAATTGATAAAGATGTGACAAATAATACTATGCAACAAGATGTACCTACTAACAAATACTTGTTAGTTAAATATTCAATAATGAACTATAAAAATAAATGAAAAGAATTTACATTATAAAATTATCAGCATGGATACTGAATATAAACAGGCTTACTCACTTTTTACTAATATATAAATGAACATAATAATAATAAAATGAAAATAAAACATTTTTGTACAAAAAGTAATATACAAGAAATATCTGTACTAGAACCCTGAGATGGAAATGATAAAATTGAACTTAGCTGTAAAAACTATCTGTCTGATTCTTTTTCATAAGTTGTTTGAATTTTATTTCTGTTTACCAATTTTTAATTCCATGTGATAAAATTTTAATATTTCCACCTTCTGTATGATGATAATAGAAATTATTTCAAGTTGTTTCTTTACAGTAGTTACCAAAATATTTTTATGTTTTTAATGTTTTAACTATCATTGTTTGTTTATGGTTCAGAATATATGTTTACTTATTACAGTACTTTATTTAACCATTATTACATATAGGAATTTTAGTAGTGCATTGATTTTTGAGTTGCTAACAAATATGGAATTTCATTTAAGTGAAACAGATTAGAAAAGTTGTACAAAGAGAATTAATAAAGGCATGAGTTCTTTCAAAATGTATTTATGCCTTTATTAAGTCTTCATTAACACGTTCACTGCGGCGAATAAAATAGGGAACTTAACCATCTTGCTGTACAGGCAACTACGATGCTGTACAGTAATTACCAACTGTGCGTTATGGCACATGTTGGCTCATGCTGAGGTTTTGAACTGTGCGTGTAGTTTTTATACAGATGCTGAACTGTTTGATCTTGGATTTTCATTCGGTATACGTTTGTGCCATACCGCATATCACATTGTTTTTTAATCTCTTTCTGACAATTTTATTTCCTTTTCATATATTTTTATCACAAGTTGTTCAATACATTATTCAATAATACATCATAATAAAAAAAAAAATTATTCAATAAAACATTCATATTACTTAATCTTATACATGCTGGTTTTTATTTATAAATTAGATTAATTATATTATGTCTCCTAATCCATTACTCACTGTTCTGATTTGTCATCTTATTATTCCTGAATATTATGTTGAAATATTTTTTCTTTAAAAATACATAATTTCAAATGTATATTTTAATAATATAAACACTAGGCGAAATATAAAATTTATTTCCAGATAACTGGGTCTGAATCACTTCACATAAAATGTTTATACACTTGCTTATAAAATAAACATCATCCAAATTATTAAATAATAAACTGATTTATTTTTGACTTAATTACTTTTTTCAACATAGTATTATTTCATGAGTGCTTTTTCATTGTGAAAAAGCTTTTTTAAATTCATAAATATCGAATGCTATTTTATCATTTATATAGTCTGAAATTCTTAATTTTATTCTTCATCTTTATTAAATTAATATTATAAATTAATTACATACCATTATAAATTGCAATAAAAAAATTCTTTATAGAAAATTTGTGATATTTTAATAAAAGTAATGATGCTGGCACAAAACAATCCAGCAAAATTACCCCTAATAATTATTACAAATGACACTGAATAAGAATATGTATAAAAGAAATGTTTCAAATAGAGTTAGTTCACATGTTTTTTGAGAGATATCATAACTACAAAATTATTTAAAAAAATATTTTTAGTTATAAGGAGAAATAAAATATTCATTATATACAGCACATTATGTGCTGTAACGCACAGTCATCAAGTACAATCGGCAACAATGAGACCTGTACAGCATCAGAGTTAAATTATTAACTTACCATTCAGTACTGTACTTTTTTTATGTTTAACCTTCAGGTTCACTGTTAGGTACTGCTTCAGAGGATGAGATGAATGATATGAAGCGTGTGTGAAAATACCATGCATGACTGAGATTAGAACCCAGGATCTCCAAATGAAAGGCCAAGACACTACCACACATGCCATGAAGTTCAGCACTGTACTGGAATTATGCAAATGACGACAAGCACACAGCAACTCCCTATTACAGCACATATACAGATGTCCCATATAAAACGCAACCCATCAATCACTTATCCATGAAATTTCAAAAGTCAAGCTCACTCCCCTACTCGTTACTGAAATGGACTTGTCCAACATCTGAACATGGCGACGCAGTATAACACTACTGATAGTAACAACAATGCAATCATAACGTTCAGTGTATTGCTAGAGACAAGATGGTGTTTTCGCTAGATGAACGTGTTTTCATTGTTGAGTCGTACTTCAGTACGAAATCAGTGGTTGCAGTGCAAGATTTGTTTCACCATAAGTACCCAGATAAACCAGCTCCTAACAAAACATCAGTATTAAGGTTAGTTGCAAAATTTAGAGAGACTGGTTCTGTTAATAACAAGGAATACAAAAGATCTGCGTCAGTGTTGAATGCAGATACAGTCACTGAAATCAAAGACCGATTACTCGCCTCGCCAAATAAATCGATCAGACGTTTGTCTGCTGAAATTAATTTGTCTAAATCAACTGTTCATCGGGCGACCAAACAATTACAATTACGACCTTATCGCATTCAAACGGTTCATAAACTTCTTGAGCCCGACAAAGAAAAACGGCTACAATATTGTCCGTCGATTTGTGCGCGAGGGAATTAATGTTATGGATTCGTTATTTTTCACAGATGAAGCACGGTTTCATTTGGATGGCTAAAAATCCCCACGTTTATCACGAAAAACAATTGCACCCGCAGAAGTTGGGCGTGTGCTGCGCGATATCGCGGAAGAAAATAATCAATCCTATTTTTTTCGAGTACACCATTAATGCAGAACGATGTCAGGATATTTTATTTCAGTTCATTGCACTCTTGGAAGAGAAAGACAGACACTGCTGGCTACAACATGATGGTGCGACATCGCACTACGCAGGTTCAACTTCTGATTTCGTTGAGGAATTCTTTGGTAATCGTGTTATTGGTCGAGGCTTGTGGCCACCAAGATCTCCAGATTTGACTGCGGTGGATTTTTTTCTATGGGGTTACCTCAAAGAAAAAGCCTACAGCAACAAACCACAAACACTTGAAAGTCAATATTGAACAAGCTGTATTAAATATCCAACCACAAACTTTGAAAAAAGTTGCAAGAAACGCTGTAAAAAGAATTGAAGCTTGTATTTAAGAAGATGGCGGCCACTTCCAACATTTACTCTAAATGTAAGGTAATGGATGGTAATAATAAAAATTACATTTCCATTTAAACAAGCCTTTTTATTATTTCAATACCTACCAATATAAGGTTGGGTTGCGTTTTATATGGGATACCCTGTATATGTCGTACTGCAGGGAACATGTTAATTTACACCAATTTAAGGAAGGGTATAATTTAAGTATTTTTTTAATAATTTTGAACTCTGGCGAATCAACACTCAATGCAGGTACTCATGGTAATATTATATATATATATCTGCAGACTGGAGGTAAAGGACACAATTTCCACTTTTACAATTTTACAGTAAAGCAGTTTGAAGTTTAGAAATTAATTTTTTCTAATTTCCTCTGCTCATCACCATTCTTCCATCATAACTTTTTATACAAAATTATCTTATTTAGGTCTACTTTCATAGATGCTACTGCACATTATTAATGTTTGTTTTATATTTTTAAAAATGGACATGGTATCTTATACCTATGTACTTAACATTTTTTTTTAATGAAATCTAACATTATGTTCAGTTATTTGTGAAAGAAACACAGTAAGTCTGAAGAAAATTGTCTTAGTTTGCAAAAAATACTGTTCATAAAAGATAATATTAGTACAACACAACCTTCTGATTGTCTTGTCCAAGAAACAAATAAAATGTACAATAAAATGTTTGTACAATATTGTAACACTGTTACAATGAAAAGAAAAAGGTAATTAAAAGATTTCAATTAATATAAAACTATTCTGTTCATACAAAAAAGTGTAATACAGCATAATATTAATGTTACGGATACTCAAAAAAGATTTCCAAAGAACTACAATATTCAATGATTTCTTCAGTAGTAATATTGTCTACTGTATGATAAAAATTCACAAAAAAAATTCAAAATTAATAATAAAAAACAATTAAACAGCAGAAAATCTACAACATATTCAAATACAATTTATTAATAGAACTAATATTCCAAACTAAATTATTGATTAAAAATAATTATTTCCTCTAATCTTCATCACTTTCTTCTTCAGGGAAATCATTTCCATCACTAGGGATGTATTACACATCCTAAGAAGTGACAAGAATGTACTAGACCGTATATTGTTACTTCTAAAAAGAATTAATATACTTAATAAAATCTAACCTGTCAAAATTTTGATCTTATTTTGTTATTCACGTTTCATGTATTATTGTAATTGTTAAGTTTTCTTTTATAATTCCAATCTTATCCCTATTATTATCTTAGTTTTCATCAGTTATTAATATTTCATCAGTTTTCAACCTCTTATTATTTCGACCCAGGCGATGGTAAAGCACACCCAGGTCTGCGTTTTTCGGCTCCCTCAAAAAAAATTTACTTCATTACAGTTACATATGTTTTGATAAAAAAGATGACACTCTGATGTAAATACTTAAGTACAGTTAACAGGTCTTTATATTTTAATAGTGACTTCAGTTTTGGATAGACTCTAATGACATCAAATACATCTGGAAACTTGATGTTCTTCCTCAAATTAACTGAAATTCTTTGTCAATATCAATTTCATATTTATAAAATAATTCACCAATATTTTGTTTCTGAACTTTAATGTGAATAAATTGTGACAGGAGTATTGGTTGCTTATTTAAAAATTTTCCCATAAATAAACAGAGATGTCTTACCATAGTGATTTAAAATTCTTGCAATCATGTAATTCCATATTGCAAAAATATTCCTTTTTTGAACAATGACGAACCAGCTGCTGACAATCCCTAGGTGTCAATATCTGTAAGTAATTCATTATTTTGTTTAGTTCTATCAGTGCATGAACATTGTCTGCTTCTATATGCGAATGGACTTTTAACAAGAATTTATGACTAATACACTTCATCTGTGGATATCGGTGTAAAATGGAGATAAAACACATAATAGCCAAATTTTTATTCTGGCCATAGCAACTATCTGAGCCTGCTACTACTTCTTTAATTTCTGAATTGGGAATGTTTTGTTCAGCAAATTTTAGAATGCATAAAGCTACTTCATTCCCATCACGTCCTGCCTTAGTTTCATCCCAGATCATATAGAATGAAGTCGATCAATGGAATCATAAATTGTGAAATTAAACGACTATAACTTCCTGCAGTAGAAACTTCCGGTGTTTGTTAATAGTGGTGTTGGTAAATACTTTTGTAAAAAAAAAATTACTTTTGTCAGCTGTTAACACTTTTACTGTTTGGCTGTTCTTTGCATCTTGAGTATCTTTACTTTTTTGTTCATATCGCTTCTGTGATTCCTTAAGATAGAATTCATAATTACTTTGAATAGATTTTTTACCATCTGATGTTAATTCACCCTTTAATTTTACTAGATATAAATCACAGGTATCTGTTTGTGCTGCTTAAATGACAAGTTGAATTTTTGATTAAATATAAAGCAACTTTTTTGCTACTTTACCTATTTATCTATTACCTACTCATTTTCAGCATAGAATTCTTGATGCAATGAATAAAAGTTCTTAAAATTTAAATCAGGACTTAAAAACAATTTCTTGGTTTTCAAGCGTGAATAGCAGCTCTCATATTTTGGGATAACATTTTGAATTATTTCTTTCGGTGTTTTCTTGCAGGTATGTGTCATCCTTCTTTGTCTATTTCTATGATCTCTTCAGTTCTTGTTTTTTAACTGTGCTAACTACAAATGTATTAGATAAAGGTAATAGTGGTGAACGCGTCTTCCCAAATCAGCTGATTTGTAAGTCAAGAGTTCCAGCGTTCAAGTCCTAGTAAAGCCAGTTATTTTTACATGGATTTGAATACTTTATCGTGGATACCGGTGTTCTTTGATGGTTGAGTTTCATTTAACCACATATCTCAGGAATGGTCGAACTGAGACTGTATAAGACTACACTTCATTTACACTCATACATATCATCCTCTGAAGTATAATCTGAAAGGTAATTACCAGAGGCTAAACAGGAAAAAGAAAAGATATAGGTAATGTATTTAAAAACATCACTACTTCACACACCCTTATTTTTACATCGTTTATGTTTAAACTATAGTGAAAAGAATTTTCTTTTAGTTATGTACCATCCGTACCTGTACATTTTTCTTTTGGTCTTACTTCAATGCAGGACACAATGAACCGTCTTTTTAAATTGCGACCCTTTCTTGAATCCCAGTTAGCCTTAAAAATTTCATTCCATTGTATTTGGTAATTTTTTGGTAACAATTAATTTTACACATACACAGATGCTTAATTTCTTAATGGAGTATTTAAGTAGAAAAAGTTATGATTGTGATGAGCAAAGGAAATTACAATAAGCAAGTTTCCAAACGTCAAACTGCTCTACTGAATAATTGTAAAACTGGAGATGGTTTCCTTTTCCTCTAGGTTAAAGAATTGTTCTAAGAGATATATAATGATATCTATACTTGGTGTTGTTTACCTCAATAAAATTTGTACTTGTAGTCATTTTAAAAGTGGCTATCTTATTCATTATTCACAACTGGAGACAGTGCTGTATGCCACTGGAAAGTGCACAAGTAATACTGTAATTTCATTTTTCGACAAAAATGGGGATGGTGTCCTTTTCCTTCGAGCTACAGAGATATATATATATTTCAATTTATTTAAATTAATGCTTATAGTGCATAATAATAATAATTATATAATCCATAATATATATATATATATATATATAAATATATATATATATTTTGGCCCAAAATAAAATTGTTTACATTCTGATCATGTTGTAAAAACCTTCACAAAGCTATATTTGTTCCACTTTTTGATATGATGAAGAATGTCCAAATTTATTTAAAAACAAAACCTCTTGCTTACAATTATTTACAGATTCATGTTAAATTTAATAATGAAGAAACCATCATCAATTACATAATTCTTTAAAAGGTGTTGATAGATTTCATATTCCCTCATTACTACAATTAACAGTAGCTTAAGCAGCTTATAACTAACTTCTTTCTAAATTTGGACAATGATTCCAAACAATATGAAGTATTGTTATGAAAGATTATCAATCAATAATATACTGTTCTCATCAATTTGCTACTCCGACGTATTAATCTTAGAGCAAGCTATTTAAGTTCCTCCAACCCCAAATGAAATCAACAATGTCATTCCAAGAGAGATCGATCAATTATTAAATCTAAGAACTTCATTCGTGATGACTGTTCTGTATCATTATTATTACCTAACATGGCATTAATATTATTTTCTTTAGGCTATATTTACTTCTATAAATTAAAAAATTACACTGAAGAGAATGTTGAGTAGCTGCACGTAATGTGTATCCCTAATCTACTAACATTAATGGGTCATATATTACTGTAGTATCATCTACACAAGTTTTACTAAATTTTTTTTAACCGATTGTAACTGAATGATACATATTAAAAATAAAACTAAACAAATAGTTTTGAAACAACCAGTATAATAACCTTACCCCAATCTGTATGTCTGTTTCTAATGAAGATATTAAAAAAAAAAATTATAAAATGACTTCAATAGACTAAAAATTGTACAAACCCTACCAGTTAAATAAATAAAAAAAATCTTACCCATTATCTAAAGTAAGGTGGAAATTTATGTAAAGAATAGCTCTAAATAAAAATGAACAATGACTTCATTATTGTTGGATAACCTAGTTTGAAGAGTTAACTCTACAAAATGCATTAGCCAATTTTAAAAATTCATAAATGTTTTGCTTGCTTATGATGAAATTAACTTTTTTATAATCATTCTGAAATGTCTCTTTGGGATGATAACAGATAAGCATCAAACCACTCTCACTGCCTGTTATTAAAAATTATGCATCCAGTTGCTCTGGGGATTTTAACCTACTGTTAAGTTAATGTTTAACTTATTGTTGATTACCTTAAAATTTAATAAAATTATTATATAACACTTTATTCGCTCTATTAAATATACTGAAATAAAATCTTTTTTTTATGTATAAACAAAATAAACCAAAATTCAACCTTACCAACAATTCGTCCGTGCTTTATCAAGTACTTTTGGTCATTCAACTATCATCAGGAAAAATTCTACTTCAATTTAAAAGTATTAATCAAAATTAAATAATTAGACTAATAAGTTAAAAAAATATTACAATCATAATAACCAAGTCAACATAGTGTAAAAAAACACTTATGTCTGTTATGTATGAAAGTCGCAGTTGTTATGAATGTAATGGTTAGAGTGAAAAACAGGTTAGGTATCTTGATAATTATTTGTTTGAATAAAATATCATCCTCAAATTTTATTTGTTCATTGATTGATTTATTGTTATAAAAATATATATAAAATTTTTCAAGGATGCTGGTTTTATAAAAATAGTTAGAAATACTTAATATTTTTAAACAAATTATCAGGATTATAATTAAGTTTATTCTGTAATATATGTTTAGTGTACTTTGATTTATCTAAATGGCCTTGCTTTATGTTATTAATATGTAGTTTGGCTCCAGCTGAAAAAGAACGGTTGGTCATACCTATATATTCTAAATGGTAGTCCTCACATTTTAAGCTATATACTCCTTATCTACCTAAATTATTTGTATTTTTTGTTTGCTATTTTAGTATGATTGTAATTGTTTATAAAATTTATTATTTTGTTGTTAGTGGTGTATGTTGTTTTTAGATTATAGGTTTTCTATATTTTATCAAAAATTATAAAATGGATTTAATTCTATTTTTACTTAAGATTTTTCTAAATCATTATGAAATAGTTCTGTTTTTTTAATGTATATTTTATTTTTAATTTTAAAGTATAATTTATTGATTAGTTCTTCATTGTAGCCATTCAATATTGCTATATTCTTTATAATGTTTATTTTAGTATTTATTTTTAAATTGTTGTGTTTAAGATATTTAACAGCTCTGTAAATTAAGAAGTTAAAAGCTGCCATTTTTGGGTTCCGAGGAGGAGATGAATTAGCATCTATTATTGTATTATGTTGTGTTGGTTTAGTACACATGTTTATTTCTAAATTATTAATTTTTTTTTAATGGTCATATCTAAAAAATAATTACTGTTATTTATTTTAGAAATAAATGTACAATAAATAATTAAAAATTACAAATGGCTGAATAGTATCAAAAGACATTAGATACAAAATATTCTAGTCTATTATGAAGAGAAGGATTTACTATAGTGATATCAAGATTTATACAAGTTGTTTAGTTTCTGAGTAGCCCATTTAATGATTAGTTTTGTCAAATAGGATATTCACATCAAGCCAAGACTTTTGTTAAATTTGAGTGTAAATGGAGATTCTTGTGCATTCTGATGGTTGAACACATAAGGCACGCTGACGTGAAGCAACATTAAACAACACAACAGTCAGTTGTAAAGAACATGGAGCCCAATGTTGTGAATGGATATGTGGAACAGTGTGTTGTAATGAAATTTCTAGTGAATGAAGGCATAAAACCCGGTGAGATTTACTTGCAACTACTTGTGCAGTACGGTGATGAGAGTCTTAGTTGCAGTAAAACATTTGAGTGGTGCAAATATTTTAAAAAAGGCTGTACATCTGTGAGTGAGAATCCCAGTTGAGGTGGTTTGGAACCTCTGTAGTCATTCCCATGAACATTCAGTGAAAGGATGGGTATTCCATTTTAATTCAACAAATTTTCAAAAGTTTTATTGTATTACTATTTTTGATATTTTGATGATATTTGGGGTATGATAACTATCCACCTTGTAGTGGCCAAAAAATACTTTTTTATATTTAAAAAAAACTTTTTCTTGAGTAATAGACTATTTTCTAATCTACCAACAGGTAAAAACAGCAATTTTTGTCACATTTTTCATCAACTATAGTATTCTTATTTTACATCACACACAAGTTAAAAGAGATTTTTCGAAGGAGTAAAGATGGAACTTCATCTTAGTGTACTCAAAATTCATTTTGTTACATAACCAAATCTTGTAATGCTTACTGATGTTACGTTTATAACTGTTTTTTTTTTTTTTTTAATTTTGGGTCCAAAATAAATTAATGAAGGGCTTAAGGTAACATACCTGTTTTTTACCTTTTAACTCTTACGTACTAGTAGGATTTATAAAAAAAATTGGACTGTTACTGAATGTCCTTCATTAAAAAAAATGGCCATCAAATCGTAAGATTTTGTAAATGTCTCATTTTTGGGGCCTAAAAACCACATGTGGGACAGGGCCAAAATTCTGAAACTTTTACAGCAGTAAGTATTTTTTATGTACTTTAAAACCATATAAAATTTATTTTGTTAACTGAAAGGGGTTAACAAGTAATGAAGCCATCATAACGGCTACAAACACTGTTCCTTCTAACCGTGAACAATGTATCCAACATGTATTTTATCAGATAATAATGTAGGCCTACTATACAAAATATTTTGACATGTCTATAATGAGATACATTATGTTCTAGATAGTTTGTTAATTAAAGTATGACTCATACACACAAATTGATGTTTAAACACGAAAGTGAATAGACAAACATGGACATGAATTTTTGCTAATCCAGAAAGTAAACATTGTAGAAGACTAAGTTACTGTTTTAATTTCAATGTGATATGTTGTATTGTTGCTAGTGTTAATACTGTGGTTAGGTAACGTATAATTGTTTATAAAGTAATTTTATTAGCAGTGAATTTCTCTTTTATGCAATATCTTTTATTTTTAATTTCATTAATTAGAAAAATCTTTATTTTAGCTGTAGAGAAACTGGGATACGACAAAGTGAGGTACAATTGGTATTTTTATAATATATACTAACTGCATTGTTACTGTATTGTTGTAAGAACCCTTGTATTTTATAAAATCCTTTTTGGCAGAAGGCGAAGGTAAATTAGGTTTCATCAGTGCTAATTAGAGGATAATTGAAGGATTTCCACCTTAAAATTAAGACAAACTTTAAATTTACTCAATACAACAACGGTTACATGTGAAAAAAGTTTCACATGTTCAGTATTCAACAAGCCTCATTTTCTTACAATTCCAGCAACATTTTGGTTATCCTTTGCCATAAGGGATGGTCATATCAAAAATTGTTTCAGACAGAAGTTTTAGGTAATGCTTAGAGGACTAAATAACCAGTTTAAATGATTCGATACTATGCCTATTAAGGGAGGTATGATTTTATTTTGTCTACGAAACCCATTTTTTCCACCCTCCTAGGCCAATGATTGGTGATATCAAAAAACTTTACTTAGATAAGTTTTATGCCCTTATTCAAAGAATAGTAGGAACTTTAAATGAATTCTATAGTTTACTTAATAAGAAAGTTATAGCAATATTTTTTTTTTTGAAAAAGCCCCCATTCCATCCCTATGGTCTGATTTTGCCCATTAACAAACTCAAACAAGATTTTGGGTTGTTATATTTTATGTATCAATTTGAAAGTGATTGGCGCAAAATTACGGCAGTTATTGTGTACACAAGAAAGTGACAAAAAAAAAAATATATATATACAAACTTTTGAACTGATGGTGGTTCTGGGGTCTGGGGGGTGTGAAACATGAAGATATGTCAAAACTTTCCAGAATAGTAGATTTGACTTATGCCAAATCTACTTATTATTTCTTATGAAATCTACCTAAAAACGGATTATAGAGTGTTCAATTGGCATTCACACTGAAACAGTATGTCAAATTGACATACAATAGATGTTAAGTTTTGCATGATATTTTAGCATTTACTGAACAGCAAATATCTATTCTTTTCATAAAAACCAAATATTTAGATAAATATTCTCATATTAATGGGAAAAGTTGCTCTGACCCATTTAGCTGTCACAATAAACTGGTTAAAAAATCTCTTTGAGAAATATCTTTGACACTTTCAACAAGTAATCCAAATTTAAAATTAATTCCAAGCAGAGCACTGTGTACGAAATGCTTAAACAAAATACAAAAACCATAAGATGATACAGAAAGTGAACCAGAATATCAAGATATATTTGAGCCTCAATGTGTTATAGTCGAGTTGGTGAATAAAGCTTGTTCAGCACTTTGTATTTCCCCTATTAAGGTAAAAATATTATCGAGCAGTGCAAAAGAACCAATTTAAAAAAATAAAGATACAAAAATAGCTGAGTCAGTTACCAGTAAATTATTTTTTTCTTTGGCTTTTCTGGGCAAAGAACACTTAAGCATTATCATTGCCCAAACAGGATGTATGTGTTTTAAAAATTAAGTCAAAAAAATTCACAATTAAAAATTTTTAAAAATACACCCACAAAAAAAATAAAATAAATACTAAAACAACAGAATAAAAAAAAATGAAATATTAAAATAAAGACAAAACAAAAAAACTTAACTAAATGTTAAAACACAAAAACATACAACTACCATAAAAAAATTGAAAAACAGTATTAAAAAATATGTAAAATATTAGCACCCCGGAGAAATAAAAACACCTGGTCTAAAATTTATTTATTATTGCCCAGGATTTGACGAAAATTCCTCGGCAATTTAAATTTACAACGATTCCTTTACAATGAATTTAAATTAAACAATTCCTTTGATTTAAATATTTCTACAGAAGAAACCAGTTTAATAACACAAAATTATGCTGATTTAGGTAGGGAATATGAAGAATTAATTATTAGAAGGATAAAATGAAAACAGTTACATCAATGCTGGTAAAAATTAATATTTTAAGTTTATTATCAAGCAGATGGAGCATTCAAAAAATTCAAAATGAGTTTATTGTTAATCAGTATTTAGCCCGTCAATCCAAACAATTAGTTAAAAAACAATTGGAATTTTGCCACAAATCGGCAAAAAGAAACCCAGTCACGTAATTGATGAAAATATTATTAAATGTGTCCAATTAACTAGTATTAATTAATTAGTATTTTTACCAGAATGATGAACACAGTCGAATGATACCAGGCAATAAAAATTGTGTCTGTAAGATAAGCTGACGGGAAGAAAATTAATATTCAAAAAAGACTTATCTTATGTAACTTAAAAGAATTGTACACAGCCTTCAAAGAAAAACAATTTAAAAATTGGTTTTTCAAAATTTGCTGATTTAAGACCTAAATTTTGTGTTCTGGCTGGTGGGCCAGGTACTCACTCTGTGTGTATGTGTGTGTGTCACCCATCAAAATGTAAAACTCATGTTATCTGCTCTAAAAATGAAACATGCATGCTGTCACAGTGTGAAAAATGTCCTGGCACTAATGAATTGCTCAAATTACTGTCTGGGATGATTTTGATTCTGAAATTACCTTCAAACAGTGGGTTTCTGTTGACTGTTGTGAATTAACTACAAAATTCTTCCATTTCAAGAGTACTTAGATAAACTTACTTAAAATTTAAATAATCTAAAAAGGCAATAAAATAATCATTTTGTTGCAAAGAAACAAGCTAATTTCCTCAACATTAAAAAGGAAAACTTGTTGGAGAGTGAATGTATTGTAATTGGAGACTTCTCTCAAAATGTTTCTTTTGTGATATAGGATGTGAAGTCCAGTCATATCACTGGTCAAAAACTTATGCCATAGTACATACATTTCTCATATATTTTAAAAAAGAACGAAAATTACAAAGCCAAAGCTACTGTGTAATTAGTGAGTACTTGAAGCACAATACTACATCGTTTTTCTGCTTCCAAAAGCAAGTTATAAATAAGGTAAAACACAGTTACCACAAGTTAAACAATTTTTTTTATTTTTCTGATGGCTCCTCAGCCCAGTATAAAAACAACAAAAAAATCATAGATTTCTGCACCATCACGATTCTGAAATCACAGATGAATGGCATTTTTTTGCCTCACACCATGGAAAAGGACCATGTGATGGTATTGATGGAACTGTAAAAAGGACTGTGATTAAAGCAAACCTTGAAAGGACAGTCAACAATCAAATTGTTGCACTTTCTGAAATGTACAATTATTGCAGACAATATTAAAAATATAAAATTTATTTCCTGCTCTAATAACGATGTTAAAGAGACTGAATAATACCTCAGTTCTTGTTGTCAGGTAACCACAACAGTCCCAGAAACAAAAAACTTTCACAGTTAAGTTCCAAGAAGTCAGAAATGTATTCTGAAAGTCTGGGCAACCTCTGGAATCAGAAACAATTAAATTGGCATACACGAGGACATTAATGTTTCTGATTACTTCATAGGTTCACCAAAGACAAATGTAAAAATTATGTCTGCTGCATATATGATGGCAACTGGTGGTTAGGTGAAGTCAAAATACATGAAAATGAAGAGGAATATCGAATACACTTTTTCCATCCACAGGTTCCTGGTACTTGATTCAGGAAATCATTGAGATAATCAAACGTGGATTCATCTGGAAAATATTTTAAAAAGTTTCATGCCTTCAGAGCTTTTTCTATCAACTACTGGAAGAGGACACATTACACCAAAGATGAATGAAGACTTATCAGTTCTACTCAATAAAAAAAACGGTAGGAGCAGTAAGTTATGGTAGTTATCAAAAAGTGCAAGATTTATTCATAACTTCCATTAGCAGGAGTAAAATAAGGTAAAGGTGAATTGAACAACTTGTTAATGTATTTGAATTGTATATCATTTTTTATTATTTATCATTCTGTAATTGACTATCTATTAATAATCAATTCATTCATTCTAAAGAGTAAAGTTATAATTTTTATAATCTGAAAAAAGTAACATCAGTATTTTTGGATACGTTGTTTATGGTTAAAAGGAATGGTGTTTTAAACGATTCTGTTGGCTTCATTTCATGTCAACTACTTTGAGTAACAAAATAAGTTTTATATGGTTTTAAAGTACATAAAAAGTACTTACTGCTGTAAAAATTTCAGATTTTTGTCACCTGTCCCACATGTGATTTTTAGGCCCCAAAAATGAGACATTTCCAAAATCGTACGATTTGGCGGCCATTTTTTTAATGAAGGACACTCGGTAACAGTCCATTTTTTTTTTTTAAGTACTACTACTACTAGTAACTAAGAGTTAAAAAGTAAAAAACAGGCCTGTTACCCTAAGCCCTACATTATTTATTTTGGGCTCAAATTAAAAAAAAAAAAACAATTTGTAAACTAACTTCAGTAAACATTACAAAATTTGGTTATGTAACAAAATAAATTTTGAGTACACTAAGATGAAGTTACATCTTTACTATTAACAAAAGCCCCCTTTTTGACTTCTACATGATGTAAAATAAAAATGCTGCAACTCGTGGAAAAAAGTGACGAAAATGGCTCTTTTTACCTGTTGGCAAGTTAGAAAATAATCTATTATTCAATAAATTAAAAAAAAAAAAATATATATATAAAAGTATTTTTTGGCCACTACAAGGTGGATAGTTATCATATATCGTCAAAATCAAAAATAGTGATGCACTGATCAGTTGTTGAATTAAAATGGAATAACCCAGGAAGAAATGATCCTTTATAACTGACGGATAACTGTTAGTAAATTGTAGAAGCAATAAATATGTCTGTGGGAACTGTGAATAAAATCATTCACAATCATCTGAAATTTAGTAAGGTTAGTGTACTTTGAGTATCAAGACAGCTTTCTGCTTTCAACCAGCAAAGAAGACTGCAAATCTGCAAAATGTTAAAGCAATGTTTTGACAAAGAAGGCTACCTTTTTCTCAATTGTTGCCTGAGATGAAACAGTCCATGATTTCATCTCAGAATCAAAAGTAGATCAAAGCAGTGGAAGCATGCACTCATCACTTCCCAAAAATTTTTTGAACAATTGCTTCTGCAGGCAAACTAATAGCCTCAGTTTTTTGGGATAAAAATAGAATTACGATAAAATAAAATCATTCACATCAATTTTCTACCGCATGGAGTCAATATTAACAGCGAGTATTACAGCAAAGTTCTTCAAGATTTGCACAATGCTCTCATGAAAAACAGCCTAGTACGATCACTAAAGGTATTCTGCTTCTGCAGGACAATGCATGATCACACAAAGCCCACGGCACGACATGCACACTACATGATTTTGGCTGGAAGTTCCTCACTCCCTGTACAGTCCAGACCTCACTCCCAGCAATTTTCACCTGTTCAGGCTCTTGAAATTGTTCCTGGGAGGCCAGTCAGCATTTCAACAGCAATGATGAGGTGAAACAGTCAGTGCTATCTTGGTTTCAACATAATGACAAATCTTTCTACACTGTTGGTATCCAGGCGCTAATGAAACGCTGAGATAAATGTAACGGGGGATTACATCGAGAAATAAAAGTTAATCATAAATTACTAAAAATTAATAGTCCTGGACTTGAATGTCCCTCACACACATCATTCTTACAAAACTAGTATGAATAAATGCCAAACCAGAATAAATAAAAATTGTTCTGAAGAAATATTTTTATCTAAGTGGGAAAACCAAACATAAAATATACATACAATTTTGTATGTATGTATATATATATATAGTCGCTTGTTCTCAAGTGTTCGACAAGGAAATTGATAGATAGCACATGTAAAAGTCTTATAAGTACAATTTATTACTCTTAAATACTTAAAATAAAAAGTAATTAAAATTAAATTAATAGAAATCTAATTATAAATACCAAAATACAGATTTTGATTTACTAAAAACTTATAACTAATAAAACTAATATTGAATTAAAAATAAAAAATATACAATTCATTTTATGCAAGTATTCATTTTTATTGTTTATAAAAACTACCCTGCACTTTATGACTAAATAAAATATTGTCTCTTTCACTCCTGCTCACAAATAACTCGTGGAACAGCTTGTTTTCATCCACTGTCCAAAATGGAATACTCACGACACACTCTTCATCAGTATAAATGATTTAGTTTTGTCAAATACATATCAATCTTACAAAACCAGTATGAATGAATGCAAAACTAGAACACATAAAAATTGTTCAAAAGAAACTTTTCTTTTCTTGATAATTTTATCCAAGTGGAAAAAACAAAGAGATAAAGTATACACACATTTTGCAACAATATATATATATATATATATATATATATATATATATTGTTGCGTATTCGCAAGTGTTCGACGAGGAAATTGAGAGAGCAGATTTAAAAGTCTTATAATGCACGTAATATAAATATATTAAACCAGTTACCGTTAACATTATATTTATAAATAAAGAACTACTACATTAAAAGACTGAACAGTAGGCAATACTATGTATCATGCATTTTTTTGCATATAGCAATGAAAAATCTCTAAATG
The DNA here is from genome assembly GCF_047948215.1 of Lycorma delicatula. Classification (NCBI taxonomy): domain Eukaryota; kingdom Metazoa; phylum Arthropoda; class Insecta; order Hemiptera; family Fulgoridae; genus Lycorma; species Lycorma delicatula. The sequence goes on from NC_134456.1 coordinate 59,559,248, forward strand.
GTTATTCATGAGAATACTATAAGTTCTTAACAGAATATTGATCATAATTAATTGAAATACAAAAAAAAAAATCACCTGAGGATAACGTTTAAGCGGATCAACTCTAGACAACATAGCTAAAACAAAAGCAGCTGTTTTACCAGTACCAGACTGAGATTGTGCAATCATATTTTGAGGCCTGAAAAAATCACGAATAACAATCATTACAATAACAACATTGCAAACTGTTATTTAATTATTTAAAAACACCAATTATCTCCTGATGCTGTAAAATCTCATAGTAAGGAAACAACAAATAAATTAAATTTTGTACTTATTTTTATGGTCTGATGATCCTAACTTATAATTAGCAATCTCTAATCTTGATTACTTATTTTACCATTTCTTAATGGTTTTTGTTCATTATTTTATGATGTATAAAATAAAGGATTTTAAAAAGATTACAACTCATAAATTATTAAATATTTTTAAATTAAAAAAAATGAAAAAACATTAAAAACGATATTTTTTTAAATAGTAATTGTATAAGTGCCCATCAGGCTGGTCTAGTGACTTAACTCATCATTCAAATCAGTTTATAACAGCTGATCTTTGAAGTCAATGGTTCTGAGGTTCAAATCCTAGAAAAAGTCAAATCCTAGAAAACGTTAGTTACTTTTATATGGATTTGAATTCTAGATAGTGGATACCGGTATACTTTGGTGGTTGGGGTTCAATTAACCACACATCTCAGAAATGTTCAACCTTTTTTTGAACCTCATCTAATTGGGCCAATAAACCAGTTACCAGTCAAACTGCTTATTGACTGATATGTACATGTCATACGTATCATCCTCATCTAACTGGGCCAATAAACCAGTTACCAGTCAAATTGCTTATTGTTCACTAGTTGAACAGTTTGCAATGTACACATTACAAGAAAAAAAATAATTAGTTTATTTTCAACATTGACCTAACAATATCTATTTTTTAAACAAACTGATTAATTATATTATCTTGGCACCAATCATATAACATACAGTGATCATTTGAAAAGTTACCACATTTATTATTCAACAGCTATCAGTCCCATCGTATTTCTGTTTGCAGGTACCATTCTCGGGGAGAACCTTTTTAAAATTATTTTCAAAGGGGTGGAACCCACCCTTTACCTACCCAAACTCAAGAATCTTAATGGCAATGGTAACATTTAATTACATTAATTGACAACCTGAAAAAAATAATGAATTTGGTGAAAAGAAAATTAAAATTCACCCACCCCTTCTCTTTAAAATTAATATCTGCCATCCCTGCGCTTGGTAGGTGCAAAGAACCATTTGGGGTAGTATTTTTTTTAAATTTCAGCCCAACGAAAATAACTACAAAATTACGTGATATTACTTCTTAAAACATTTGAAATAATCATAATCTGTGGATTAAAATGTGAAAATTATTTTTTAATTTACCAACATAAAATTTTGCCTTTAAATGTTTTATAAATTTTCAAGGGTTGAAGAAAACTTATTTTTTTAAAATGAGATATGTAACTTGTGACACCTCATTGGAAAGCCCTTTGAATGACAAGTAATTTGGTACAAATGAAATACAAAATTGGTTCACTGGTATTGAAGTTATGTTTAAAAATGTGTTTTTTGGGGGGTTATGTTGCGATACAATGTTACTAAATTAAAATATTAGGTCTGAAATCGTCTGTTCTTCTTAAAAATAAGGGTTTTAGGTTTCTCCAGCATTGAAAAAATTAACTAGTAAACAAAGCATTATAACATCAGTTAAGCATACAAAAACTAATAATAATAACACTTCTTTGCTGGCAACATGTTGAAAAATTGATTACCTTGTTATAACAGATTATAATTTTCTGCTCAATATTGAGACCTTTTCTATGGTACATTTTTACAAATTGTTTTCTTTCATATTGTATGTAATTAGTGGCAAAAAGTATTTATTGTAATTATTTCATCATCACTGTTCCGTTCCTAGTTTGAACCAGCTATTGTTGCGCTCTAGTTTCTATTAGCACTGGCCTGCAAGTCAGTTTCATACTTCCATTCGAGTGACAAATCCCGCATGGTGCGGTCATGTATTTCTTGGTCTAATGTGATTACGATTCATTTGAGTGAAGAATCCCGTCTGGCATGGTCATCCATTATCTTAGTCTAATGAGACAAAATTAAATTCAACTATCCTAGAAGAACATGGTTTCATCATTCCATTCGAATACCAATACAGTCCATACTAGCTCTAAAAACTTAACAATCATGTTTTATTTAAATTATGTTTAGTTAAAATTGGCACTTGGCCTTTCATTTTTTGTATCTGGTAAATTTGTCTCGCTAAAATGACTTACAATCTGGAAGAAAGGACTTAAATAATTTTCACAAACAGAGAACAAAATAAATGTGCTAGAAAAACTTGCAAGCGTTTGATGAATGGCATCCAAATAAAAATGTTTCACACTCTTACATTGTAAAACTTGTAAAAAAATTCTAAGAAATGGGATCTGTCATGAAAAAGAAATGTGCAGGACAAAAGGTTTTAGACAAAATAACTTTAGTTGAAATCTTGGGAAATGTAGTAGCAAATCATCAGAGCTCAATTCGTAAAATATCCCATGAAACTGGGGTTTCTTATGGTTCTGTTTTTACTACATTAGAACTGAATAATTTTTTTTTGTGTATAATGCAACTGGATCAAGAATTGAATGAGGATGATGCTGTCAGAAGGATTGAATTCTGTGAAGAAATGATTCAATTAATAGATCCCAATCAAATTTTTACGAAATAGTATTTGTAGGGATGTAACGAAAAAAAACTTTAATAAAAGTAAAATGTGAATTTCAACAGACTTTATTATTGTTTACAGGAAAATAGGAATCATTTTGAACAAATGATTTAAAAATTGATACTTTTATTTTATTGAGGTAAAAAAAATGTTTCATTTATTATTTCTTAAGGACTCTTATTGTTAAAAACCTTTGTAACAAAATTAATAAATGAATGATTTAAGTATTATTTTTTTATTAATAATTACTCATTTATGAATTAGTTTTTATTTAATCATTAAGTTTATCTGGTGATAGATTTTTAAACATGTTACCAGCAAAGAAGTAAGTTATTATTGGTTTTTTGTATGTTTAACGAATGCTATAAAGCTGTGTTTACTGGTATGTTTTTCAATGCTAGAGAAACCTAAAACCCACATTTTTAAGAAGAACGGACGATTTCAGACCTAATGCTTTGTCACTGTCACTGTATCCCAATATAACTAAAAAACAACACATTTTTAAACATAATTTCAATACCAGTGAACCAATTTTGTACCAAATTAATTGTTATCTAAAGGGCCTTCCAATGAGGTGTCACAAGCTACATCTCATTTAAAAAAAAAAAGTTTTCTTCAATCCTTGAAAATTTATAAAACATTTAAAGGCAAAATTTTGTGTCGGTAATTTAAAAAAATAATTTTCACAGTTTTAATCCACAGATTATAATTATTTCAAATATTTTAAAAAGTAATATCGTGCAATTTTATAGTTATTTTTGGTGAACTGAATTTAAAATCAGTATTACTCCAAATGGTTTTTCGCACTACCAAGTGCAGGGATGGCAGATTTTAATTTTCTTTTCACCATAATTCATTATTTTTTTGGGTTGTCAATTAATGCAATTAAATGTTACCATTGCCATTTAGGATTTTTGAATTGGGGTAGGTGTAACAGAAAGGGTGGGTTCCACCAGTTTAAAAATAATTTTAAAAAGTTCCCCCTGAGAATGGTATACATGCCTGCAAACAGAAATATGATGGGACTGATAGCTATCGAATAATAAATGTGGTAATATTTCAAATGATCATCTGGTATGTATGTTGCTGTGACAGACCGAAATCAGAGAATGAAAATATTCTCTGGTGAAAGTTGAAGACACATACCAAATATATTGGTGAAAGACCAAAATATTTACTTATATTATTATACATTTGGACCTTCGCCAGTATATGTCGACAAACAGATAAGCTCTGGTAGGGGTCAAAACAATAACTAGAAATTAGAAAAAACACCCAAGACCAATCTCTAAGGTAATAGATTACAAGAAACCCTAGTAAAAAAAAAGGGAAGTTTAAATTTAAGCCAAACATAACCTATGCTCGCTTTTCTTGCTAACCTTGTCAATTAATGTTAAATATACAAATTATATGTTATTCTCCAACGATGGAGGCGATTAGTCAAATTCATTGCATTCAGCATGCACTGATAGTGAAAGTTAAAATATTTTTATAAAAAAATTGAGCAAGAACAAACCATCTGACCACTTATTTGTACCATTTTTGTTTATCCATGCAATTAACATATTCTGTACATCCTGATTGGCACTTTCAATTAATTAAATGCTGAAAATTTGATTAAATTTTTTTATAAATTTGGCCTCCAATGTTAGATAATAACATATATAATTTGTATATTTCATGTTAATTAGATGAGGTTAGCAAGTGAAGTGAGTGAGCATAGGTTATGTTTGGCTTAAATTTAATCTTCCTTTTTTTATGAGGGTTTTTTGTAATCTATCTTATAGATTGGTACCGAGTGATTTTTTTTTTAATTTTTAGATTATTTCATCCCCCACCAGAGCTTATCTGGGTTTGTTGACATACGCTGGTAAAGATCTTAATAAGCAAATATTTCGGTCTTTTACTGATGTATTTGGTATGAGTCGACACTCACCGGATAATATTGACATTTGTCAGATCTTGCTCTTCCATGGCAACATGTAAATAAAATTTGTAATACACACAGTAAAACCTTCATTGACCACTGTTGGGATTAATAAAATAAAATTACTTTTATTAATCTTTCACTCAAGAGTAATTACAAAAATAAACAATGAACTGTACATTATTAAGGACAGATAACATTTTTTTACCTGGAAAATGGTTAACAGGAAAAATGTTTGTAAACATAACTGTTTATTGCTGGAATTTTTATACCTAAATACAGAAAACCCTTTCACATCTGAAATTCCTAATCTGCATTCTTTTATAACTAGCAGGACCAAGAATTACACAGAAAAAACCCAATTAAAAATCAGTTTGAGGATAAAGAAATCTTATATATGCTTTCATATTTACTAAGTATAATACTTTGTCTATATAAACGAATATCAATAAGTAACAGCATTTTGCTGAAAATAAAATGGTGCTGTAAGTTATTACTTTTTTCTAGTCACTCCAAGAATGACAGCACAACTGCAACAATATCAAAAAAATATTGACTATTTCTCTTTCAAATATAAGGGAATTGTATATCATGAAAAATATGTAACCATATCACACAATAAATGAGGATTATTACTATTTAGTTTTGCATCATGTCACAGATGCAATCTGTCATATAATCAGCACTGTATTAAAGTGGGAAGGAAAGGGCTTTATGATAATATACCTATTGTTTCATAACTTAAGCAATAATTTCTTTCAAAGCATCAAATTCTACAGGATCAATATAAGAACAATATACTACTGAAAGCACACAAATTATTATCAGCGCAACACATGTTTTTGTTTATATAATGTACAAGTAACAACATTTAAATGCTTCATTAAATTAATGAAATAGTAAATTAAAAACTGCTAAATCCAAACCAGAAATTAAATCCTAGGACCTTATATATGTTAGGTAATACTTCTACTTACTGTGTTACAAAGGCTACCTCTAGTTAACTATTTTTATTTTGGATACTTACGGATCAGCCAAAAGTGTAGGTAATGCAGTTTCTTGTATTTTAGAAGGTGCATTGAAACCCATTTCATAAACTCCCTTTAATAGTTCAGGTTTTCTGTAAAAAGAGAAGAAATAAATCAAGAAAAACAATAAATACACAAAATAAATATTATAAGAATTTATTCAAAATCACAATAATGAAATTAAATAAATAAATTCATGTATTTTTCATCAGCTGAAATTTTTATTTATTTTGAATAAGTTTGAAGACAATCAAATAAATATTTGTTACTTATTTTGGTTGGTAAGTTTGTTTTGTTTTGTAAATTTGTTTTCTTTAGTACAAAATATATGTATTTATTAAATCACTTAACACATGCTTTTACCATTTTAAAAAATGTTGAAAATGATGGGTGCAAGGAATCTTGCTGGGAATCAAAAGCCACTATACTAACCACTAAACCACATAGCTAGTCAATAATGTATGAACATAAACAGAGTACAATTGAAAGAAAAAAAACAAGGTATACTAATAACTATTACAAATACTTAATGGTTGATATGTTTTTTAATAAATAAGCATATACAACATTTTTTATTGTTCTATAGAATTGAGATTTGAGAAACTCAACCTTAACACGTATTTTGGTGCAAGTGTGTGCGTATTCACTAACACTCCTAAACATAAAACAAAAAAGATGTAATTCAAGACATTTATTTATTAATTTGAACTTATTACATTTTGTGTGTATTATATATCTTATGATAAGCTACAAATTAATCATTTAAAACAGAATTTTCTTTCATTACAGCAATACTTGCAACTTATACAAGATAAAAATATACAGTAAGTAATAACATGATTGTATAATTCTGTTACAAACATGTTTTTTTATAGTCTAACATAACACTTTATCTATTAACTTCAAATAAGATTATATTAACATAATTATACTTCAGTAAATATGAGTGAATAGTGTATTAATAGCAAAAAACTTCCACCTGGCAATAACTAGTAGTGGAGCAGAGCACCAAAAGGGTTAGTCAACATTCAAACTCTTCAAAAAATTACTATATTTTATTCACATATGATAATAATGCTCACTAAGTTTTATAAACTATTTCAACTACTGGGACTAGAATATGTCTTTGAAATGTAAAAGTGAAATTCTGCTACTGCCTAGTATGTTTTCATACCTTATTTATTTTATTTTATACGTTCTAAGCATAAAAAAAATGACACAGTAGTTTTTATGAATTTGTGTTTATTTGTAAAAACTGTTAAGAAAATGTGAAACTTTAAAAAAAAATAGTTTTTTATTATCACATGTTATTACTTCAACACAATATCAGATAAATTCAGTACCACAAGTATAGTGTACATTTATTTTTACTAATATGCACACATGTTTAATCACATGAAATGGGCAACAGAATGCACATCTCTACAGGTTTTCCTACATGAAAAATAATTTAGCAAACAAAGATGAGCCTGTACTTAGCCTGGTGGGCTCTATTAAGAAATCTACTGCTCACTTAATCCTGGTTATATCATTACAGTCATCTGCCTACACTGAGTGCAATTCTCAGTTAACACCAGTGCTCTTGAATCAACTATCACAAAGTTAAACCACAGGCCATCCTCCTCCTACCAAAAATTGCTGTGGGCTATACAATTTTTTCTTCTGTTATTATTTTTTTTTTCATGTAAACTACCAAGTGGTGCAAATGGAAGAAATTATCATACTAAGATGAGAGTAAACTTTTTCTCAAAAAAATATTACAAAACAAAAAAATAAAGTGTAGTGTTGGATTAATATAAAATTGTAAAAAATCACATTTTCAATATAATCTAAGAAACACAAAACTATTATTTAAAAAAAAAAACCAAAATAAAAATAAATAACTATACAAAAAAAGCAATACTATTTTATAAAAAAAAAAAACACTAAATTAAAAAAATAATTAAAACTTAAAAATTAGCAGCTGTCGCTATAACATCATCTAAAGTATTATCAATATTCTGTGCTACTTTGTTTCTTCAACATAATTCTTTCACAATCAAGGAGAATGTGATGAACCTCTATGCGATTATCTAAGGTCATCATCCATAATACATCATATACTGCAGCATCATGTAACAAATCATCAGAAATCCATAAGTCAATCTCATATTATCCAAATACAGAAGGCAATGAATAGCTTTTTTTCTTTTTTTGGGGTGAGGAGGAGTGAGCAGGCAGAGGCTATAATCACCTGAAAACATCTCAAAAAACAGTAAAAACAGTACAATGCAGTCCTTGCTATACTGGAATTAAATAAAAAAAAAAAAACTTCATTTGAAGCAAAGATATATATATATAAGAAGCTCATATAACACATACACTATTATTAACTATAAATTGCTAGTTAAATTTAGATATTTTTATACAAATAAATATTGGTGGAATATATGAATAAAGCAATGAACCGGAAAGCAATGTTGTTTAAACTAGCAACAGCCAATATTTGATAGGCCCTCACATTGATAAACATTCTAATTCTCTACAAATATGAATTTCATCTTAATTTATAAAATTATCAAAAACAATGAAAGGACAATGTATAAACAAAAATAAACAAATTTATTTACCAGAAAAAAATAATGCCAGGCAATAATTAAAAATATCATTACTAAATTTAAAAAAAAGGCAGATTGAATAATAGATTTTTTTATTAAAACATGGAAATGTAGGCATTAAGAGTTTTTATTCAGTTTAAAAGAATAAATTACAATATTTTTACCTGTTTTTTTCAATAAATCTTTAAATATGTTCACTTTTTAATAGCTTATTTATAATCAAGATAAATACAATTAGCTAGACACATAAAATTAACTTACAAGTTCAAAGCTTCAAAAGTTTTAACAGAATATAATGGGGAAGTTGGATCTTTCCTCTGAACTTCAATATCATGTTTGCTAACAATCAATCCCTTTCTAACAACCTTTTGCAGCAGCGAGTGTTCAGCCTTGCTCAGTCCCTTATCATCATCATCATCATCATCATGAGCCACCTCTGGTGTTTCTTGAGGAATTTTTGCTTTAATAGCTTTAACATCATCATCCCAATTTTCTTCATTTGCTTTCCCATCCCTAGAACCTGATATTTTTGATTTTGAAACACAGTTTTTAATTGGGCTGGATTTAGTCTTCGGAGTTGGCAATAAAGGTGCACTCGATATTTTTATCTGGTCAACCTTAAATCAGAATTACAAATCATCAAATGATATTAATGTATTAAAGTCTGAATAATCAATCAATCTTAAAGTTCAAAAAAAGAAAGAAATTAGTTTAACTATTTGAGGACCAGACCTTTTTTTGGAGATGGTTAAAAAAAATGCATGTTTACATTATTGTTGATAAAAAAAAATTGTATTGTCTTATAGCGACCATTTGTAAGCTTGTGTTAAAAAAGTTTTTTATTACCAATATTTTTAGCGGTTTTTTTTTAATTTAAAATTAATGCACTACCATATAGTATATAGTCTATCACACTACTAATATATAGTCATATCTTTTTAATTCTCTAAAGATTAAAGAACACAGAAAAGAAATAAAGAAAAACAATAAGTTTTGAAGTCACTTAACTCAAAATCCAGAAGTAATTTTACAATGGGAAACATGATTTTTAGAATTGTTATCCCACTTTGTGTTAAAACTGAAAATTTCATAATTTCTGGCAAGAAATTGATAGATTTAGTCAAATTTGTAAAATTTAGTTTTTTAGAACTTTCTTTTTCCTGTTTAGCCTCCGGTAACTAATGTTTAGATAATACTTCAGAGGATGAATGAGGATGATATGTATGACAGTAAATGAAGTGTAGACTTGTACATTCTCAGTTCAACCATTCCTGACATGTGTGGTTAATTGAAACCCAACCACCAAAGAACACCGGTATCCATGATTTAGCATTCAAGTCCGTGTAAAAATAGCTGGCTTTACTAGGACTTGAACGCTGGAACTCTCGACTTCCAAATCAGCTGATTTGGGAAGACGCGTTCACCACTAGACCAACCCGGTGGGTTAG